>NC_090816.1:40906905-41209935 GCF_000390325.3 Nicotiana tomentosiformis | reverse complement strand
TGCAGTGATCAGAGGTACTATTTCTATCTCCCGTAGGGATTCCTTAGTATTATTTGATCCAGGGTCTACTTATTCATATGTTTATTCTTTATTTGCTCCTTATCTAGATGTATCTCGTGAGTCCTTGGGCATTGCTGCATATGTGTCCATGCTAGTGGGTGATTTTGTCGTTATGGATTGGGTATACCGATCCTGTGTGGCGACTGTTTGTGGTTATGAGACTATGGCGGATCTTCTATTACTCGATATGGTTGATTTTGAGGTTATCCTAGGCATAGACCGGTTGTCTCCGTACCATGACATTCTTGATTGTCATGCCAAGATTGTTACCTTGGCGATGCCTGAACTGCCCAGATTAGAGTGGAGGGGTTCGTTTGTTGGTACTCCCAATCGATTTATTTCTTTCTTGAAGGCTCGACACATGGTCGAGAAGGGTTGTTTGGCCTATTTGGCCTTTTTTCGGTATACTACTGCAGAGAATCCCGCGTTAGATTCAGTGCTGGTGGTGCGAGAGTTTTCCGATGTATTTTCTGCTGATCTATCAGGTATGCCACCAGATCGGGATATTGATTTCGACATTGATTTGGTGCTAGGTACCCAGCCTATTTCTACTTCGCCT
Organism: Nicotiana tomentosiformis; assembly: GCF_000390325.3. Classification (NCBI taxonomy): domain Eukaryota; kingdom Viridiplantae; phylum Streptophyta; class Magnoliopsida; order Solanales; family Solanaceae; genus Nicotiana; species Nicotiana tomentosiformis. The sequence continues at coordinate 41,209,316 of NC_090816.1, read as the reverse complement.
TATCGCATGGCTCCAAAGTAGCTGAGGGAGTTATAGGAGTAGCTTCAAGAGTTGCTTGAGAAGCGGTTCATCAGACCCAGTATGTCGCCTTGGGGCGCACCGGTGTTATTTGTAAAGAAGAAGGATGGGAGTATGGAGATGTGCATTGATTACCGCCAGTTAAACAAAGTTACCATCAAGAACAAGTGCCCGTTGCCGCACATTGATGACTTGTTTGACCAGTTACAGGGTGTCAGGGTGTTCTCTAAGATCGACTTGAGATTTGGGTATCATCAGCAGGAGATTCGTTCTTCGGATGTTCTGAAGACGGCCTTTCAGACCAGGTATGGGCACTATGAGTTTTTAGTTATGCCCTTCGGCTTGACTAACGCACCGACGATGTTTATGGACTTGATGAATCAGGTGTTTAGGCCGTTTCATTGTCTTTATCGATGCAATATTGATATACTCGCATAGTATGGGGGAGCACGAGTAGCATTTGAGGTTAGTGCTCTAGATCTTGCGGGAATAGAAGCTATATGCTAAGTTCTCCAAGTGTGAGTTCTGGTTAGATTCTGTGGCTTTCTTGGGGCATGTTGTATCAAGTGAGGGTATTAAGGTGTACCTGAGTAAGATCGAGGCAATCCAGAGTTGGCTTTATCATACCATAGCGACCGAGATCAGGAGTTTCTTGGTGTTAGCAGGTTATTAACGTCGGTTTTGAAGGGCTTCTCGTCTAATGCAACACCTTTGACTAGATTGACCCAGAAGGGTGCTCCGTTCAGATGGTCTGATGATTGTGAGGCAAGCTTTCAGAAGCTCAAGACTACTTTGACTACAGCACCGGTGTTAGTGTTGCCCTCCAGTTCAGGGATATATAGCATGTATTGCGATGATTCACGCATTGGGTAGGGTTGTGTATTGATGCAGGAGGGACGAGTTATTGCATATGCTTCACGTCAGCTGAAGACCCACGAGAATAATTACCCCGTACATGATTTGGAGTTGGCCGCGATAGTTCATGCTCTCAAGATCTGGAGGCATTATCTTTGTGGGGTGTCCTGTGAGGTTTACACTGATCATCATAGCTTGCAACATTTATTTAAGTAGAAGAATCTTAATTTGAGGCAACGCAAGTGGCTTGAGTTATTGAAGGACTATGCTATTACCATCTGTTACCATCCGGGCAAGATGAATGTGGTTGCGGATGCCTTGAGCAGAAAGGTCGAGAGTATGGGTAGTTGGGCATTCATTTCGGTAGAGGAGAGGCCACTGGCTTTGGACATTCAATCCTTAGCTAACAAAATTGTAAGGCTGGATATTTCAGAGCCCAGTCGAGTTCTTACATGTGTTGTGGCTCAATCTTCATTACTCGAGCGGATCAAGGATCATCAGTACAATGATCCGCACTTGTTGGTTCTTAGAGAGATGGTACTACAGGGTGGTGCCAAGGAGGTTACTATCGGAGAGGATGGTGTTTTGTGACTCCAACGTCGCTTATGTATTCCTAATATTGATGGCTTGAGGGAGAAAATTCTAGAGGAGGCACATAGTTCTCGGTATTCTATTCATCCAGATGCTACAAAGATGTATCGCAACCTGAGGCCGCATTATTAGTGGTGGCAAATGAAGAAGGACATAGTTGAGTATGTATCGAAATGTCTAAATTGCCAGCAGGTTAAGTATGAACACTAGAGGCTAGGTGGCATACTCCAGTAGATGGTTATACTGGAGTGAAAGTGGGAGCGTACCACTATGGATTTTGTAGTTGGGTTACCGCGTACGTTGAGTAAGTTTGATGTCGTTTGGGTCATTGTTGACAGGCTGACCAAGTCGGCACACTTCATTTCAGTTGTGACTACTTACTCTTTAGTGAGGCTGGCCCATATTTACATTCAGGAGGTTGTCCAGTTGCATGGTGTGCCTATTTCCATCATATCAGATAGAGGCCCTCAGTTTACTTCGCATTTCTGGAGAGTAGTACAGAGTGAGTTGGGTACCCGAGTAAAGCTCAACACAGCCTTTCATCCGTAGATTGATGGGCAGTCGGAGCAGACAATTCAGATTCTGGAGGATATGCTCAGAGCACGTGTTATTGACTTCGAAGGGCAGTGGGATAGATTGTTTCCCTTGGCCGAGTTTGCTTATAACCACAGTTATCAGTCCAACATTATGATGTCTCCATTTGAGGCCTTATATGGTTGGCGATGTCATTCACCCGTCGGATGGTTTGAGCCCGGCGAGGCTAGATTATATGGCACTAATTTAGTGAAGGATGCCTTGGAGAAGGTAAAGTTGATTCAGGAGGGACTTCACACATCACATTTCAGACAGAAGAGTTACGCGAATCAGAAGGCGCGGGATTTATCATTTATGGTGGGCGAGAAGGTTCTCTTGAAAGTCTCGTCGATGAAAGGTGTCATGGGTTCGGAAAGAAGGGCAATTTGAGTTTGAGTTTTGTTGGCCCATTTGAGTTGTTCAGGTGAGTTGGGGAGGTTGCTTATGAGCTTTCTTTGCCTCCCAGCCTACTGGGAGTTTATCCGGTCTTCCATGTGTCTATGATCCGAAAGTACCATACCGACTGGTCGCACGTGTTAGATTACAACACAGTTCAACAAGATGAAAGTTTGGGTTATGAGGAGGAGCGAGTTGCCATTGTTGACAGGCAGGTTCGCTAGTTGAGGTCTAAGTAGATTTCTGCGGTAAAGGTCCAATGGAGGGGTCAACCAGTCGAGGATGCAACTTGGGAGACCGAGAAGGACATGCTGAGTAGATATCCACACCTATTCAGCACTCCAGGTATGATTCTAGACCCGTTCGAGGACGAATGTTTGTTTAAGAGGTGGAGAATGTAACGAACCGACCGGTCGTTTTGCTTTTTAGATCCCCGTTACCCTAATTAAGACTTCCCGTATGTGCTTTTACTATTTTATGACTTGCGGGGATGGTTGGTTCGGGCTTGGAAGGGTTCGGGTTGAAACGGAACAATTAATTTCTTAATAATGGCCTAAGAAAGCCAAGTTTGACTTGAGTCAAAATTTTGCGTAAATGACCTCGGAACCAAGATTTGATGGTTTCAATAGGATCGTATGATTATTTAGGGCTTAGGAGTATATCCAGATATTGATTTGGATGTCTGTAGGTTGTTATGGCTTGAATTGGCGAAAGTTGGAAACTTGAAGGTTTTGAAGGTTAAGAAGTTTGATCGAGAGATGACTATGTTGATACCGGGCTCAAAATTTTGGTTCCAGAGTTGTTGTAGGTCCGTTATTGTCATTTATGACTTGTGCACAAAATTTGAGGTCAATCGGAGTTGCTTTGATAGGTTTCGGCATCGATTTTAGAAGTTGAAACTTCATTAGTTTCAATAGTCTTGAATTGGGGTGTGATTCGCGTTTTTGATGTTGCTTGATGTGATTCGAGGTTTCGACTAAGTTTAGAATGTGATTTAGGACTTTTTGGCATGTTTGGGGGCCTCGAGTGGGATCCGGATGGTTGACGGAGCTTGGTTGCATTATGGCAAAGTGCTGAAGGCTTCAGGTATCTGGTGCATTCACACCAGCGGTGGGAATGACCGCAGATGCGGCACCGCAGGCACGATGCCTTGGTTGCAGGTGCGGAATGGAGGAGAGTCAGTGAGGTCCACAGAAACGAGTGATATTCTGAAGAAGCGAAAGCGCTTCTTCGATGAGGGGTCCGCAGGTGCGGATCAAGGCAGCTTGGCCTTGGTCGCAGATGTGCGAGGTGATCCACAGGTGCGCAGCGTAGGTGCAGGCGAGGAGACGTAGTCAATATACCTGCAACAACATCTGGAGAATCCTTTGAATCTTGATGCCTTCTCATACCATAAAACTTGTTGGTCCCTCCCGAGTTTTGGGTACCACCCCTAGCTGCACCACGCCCTATGAGCGATGGAGTGTCTCGACCTGGGGGAGGTGCTGCGGATGTAGTAGCTGCAGAACTAGCTAGCTACGCCATACCCCTGCCCACACTCTGACGGGACAAACAACAATCCCTCTGAATGTGACCCCTGATACCGCACCTGTAGCATATGGGTTGTCCATGAAGCAGGCCCCGAAATGCATCTTCCCACACCTAGGGCATGGGGGCCTCTCCTACTGCTGGAATCTCCCTCCAGGCCGACCCTGCTGGTGGGGTCCCCTGTTACCTTAACTGGGCCTGAAATGACTCCACTACTACTGATGGGGCCCTGATGGCGGTGCACTAACTGAAGACTAAGCAAAGGACTGGGATAGCCCTAACAACCCTCCCCTGAATGTTGTCCTATCACCACTACCACCGGGCCTTGTTGCTACCCTCGCGCTCCATTCTATTCTTCAATTTGCGGGTCTCCATGGCTTGAGCAAATGACACCATCATCCCATAGTTCATATTAGAATTCAAGGCAGTTGTAGCAATCTCATTAATAACCAAAGGGCTGAGGCCCTGCACAAACCGGCGCACTCTTACCTCCATAATGGGCAACATGTAGATGGCATACTTGGATAGGTGCGCGAACCTCATATGGTAATCCCACACACTCATGCTATCCTGCTTCAGGCTCTCAAACTCAGCGACACTGGCCGCCTTAGTATTGATAGGCAAGAAATGATCAATGAAGGCGTCGACAAACTCACAACACCTCGTCGGAGGGCTCCCCTTCTCGCGGGAGTCCTCCCACATCTCAAACCAAGAATAGGACACCCCTTTCAGGCGGTAGGAGGCCAACTCCACTCCCTCCATCTCAGTAGCATGCATAACTCGGAGGGTCTTGTGCATCTTATCAATAAAGTCGTGGGGGTCCTCCTCAGGATCAGTACCTGCGAACACTGGAGGATCCAATTGAAGAAACCTGTTCACCCTGGATTTAGCAGAATCCCCTTGCTAGCTGGAAGAAGCATGTGCAAATTTCGATCTCTGGGCTTGGGAAGCCACTATCTGAGCCAATATCTATATGTCTCCCCTAAGATCCCCATCAGAAACATCGGGATAGGAAGTTGGGGCTGGAGGTGGAATAGATGCACCCTCAGTAGGAGTAGTAGAATCAGGCAGTGTAATAGTTGGGGGAATATCCTCACCCCTCGGGTGCTCACCCACATCTCAGGTATAGAATCAACTGCCACTCCTGGGATGGCATTGGCTCCTTGGCCAGTTCTTGCTTTCTTCTTATGTGTCATATACTGAAAATTAGAGCAATGCACGAGTTAGAGGAGGAACAGTCTTACGATCACCTCCATCGCACGATCTAGAACATCAAAGAAGGGTATTATTCCTTAATGCAGAAGTAGCCTCCTAATTATAGATGTGGTCGACAACACACCAATAAGAAGGACTCTACTAGACACGACTTCGAGACATCCTAGGATACTTTAAAACTTTAGGCTCTGATACCAAGCTTGTCACGCCCCGACCTAGGGGAGCGTGACCGGCGCTCAACCGGGATACCCCAGTCAAGCAAGCATGTACAATATTTTCTACCCAAACTTACCCATGAATAAAGGGAAGATCTATCTCAATCATTAGATAATAAGGAGGTCATGTGATCAACACCAGTTCATTACCAATAGTTACATCATTAATAAGTCTCAAAATACATACACTTTCATAGTTTGAAGTGGAACATGTGGTACAATTACAACATCTTTAGTTGACTTTCCTATAACCAAGGTACAACCCACACTATGTCCACGGAGCCTCTAATAGATACAAAAGAGTATTATGATAGTGTCGGCAATAAGGCTCCGGCTATACCTCAAAACGTAATACACGAGAAACAAAATATATACGACTCTGAGATGAAGTGGGGCTCACCAAGTCATCTGGGAAGAGGGTGCATTGCTATCACTGATCAAAGCCGCCTATTATGAAACCATATGCATACATTAAAGATGCAGTGCCCCGGGTAAAAGGGTCGTTAGTACATGACGAATAGTACTAGTATGAAAACTAAACACCCCCTTCAAGGATTGGAAGTACAACATGAATGTGACGAATCATGGAAGCAATAAAAGAGTTTAAATAGCCATTAAAACCATATCAAATTCATTTAAAGCTTTCAATAACATTTATGAATTTTGAGTTGAGGATCCTCTATAACAACCACTACCATAATACCACAATCTCTACACAAAGTGGCCCTTTCGCCTCACCCCAACGTGTGCGGGTGGAGGTGTAATCACAATGCCACAATCTCTACACAAAGCGGTCCTGCCGCCTCACCCCAATGTGTGCGGGTGGAGGTGTAATCACAATGCCACAATCTCTACACAAAGCGGCCCTGCCGCCTCACCCCAATGTGTACGGGTGGAGGTGTATTCACAATGCCACAATCTCTACACAAAATGGCCATGCCGCCTCACCCCAATGTATGCGGGTGGATGTGTAATTACAATGCCATAATTTGGATTCTCAAAATGATGATAGTTTGTACAAAATATTTCTTTTCAAATCAAACCCTTTGGCACCTTTGGCCTTAACAAGCATAAGTTCATAAGATTTCATCATGTGAGAAATAAGAATTTGATCACATTGATTTCGTACAAAACTTTCTTCCCAAAAGGGGTATAACATAATTAAGGCAAAATAGAGAATCATTAACACATGAGGGTTCTGACATGTTATGCAATTTGAGAATTAAGTTACTAGCTTGAATATCCCACCTCAATAGTGTTTCAAGTTTGAACTACACATAATTGAGTCTTGTAAGAATACAGGAATTCCGATACTAGAAGAAGAGTTTAGCCTTCATACCTCGAAAGAGCTTTCCGTGGTGTAACAATAATGTCCGACACTCCTAACGATGCCAATCTATAGATGAGGGGAGAATTACAAGCAAGATTAGAGGAATTCGTATAGCAAGAGCTACTACAATGACAATCCAACCTTTCCTCAACCAATTTAACAACAAAACCACCCAAGATTGTCCAACAACTTCTCCACAATTCCTTTTAGCTTATATATGTGAGAAGTCTACTCTCATCACTCATAACCAACCCAAATCCAAAATTGGAGAATTGGGGAAGGAATTATTACCTTTTAGAAACCCCAGCAAGTTCCTCTTCATGAAATTACAAGGCTTAATCTGAGTTGAGTAGTGAAATCCTTGAATCCTCCCCTTCCTCTCTCTAGAATAGCTCTCTTCTCTCTCTAAAATATCAGAGAATCCCTCAAAAATGACTCATATGTCTATATAAAATGAAATGGGGTCGGGTTATAAAAACAGAAAAATAGACCCTATGAACTCAACTCTGCGGTAGCAGAGTACATCGCAGATCAGGTCTGTGGCCTACAAAATGGACTGCAGAAATGGTTTCAAAAACTGGGCTGGTCTGGTCCAGTCTACGGCCAGGTCTGCGGCCTGCATACTAATTATGCGGCCGCAGAATAGACCACAGAATCTCCTCCCGAAAATCTTCATATTGGTTCTGCGAGGGATGTGCGACCCACGAAATGACTATGTGGTCGCATAGTTGACCGTGAAACAACCTTTATAATTGGCCCATTTCTCTGCTTCACTCTACGGCAGATCTGTGGTTGCATAATGGACCGCATAAACACCTTGTTCTTCAACAATTTTTCTTAAACTCCCTAAAACTCTACAACCCTCAAATACATTAGCCTACCTCGGCACCACAAAACCCCGGGTTTTAGGTGAGATTTTACGGGGCCTTACATCCTTGGGGTTACACAGGTGGGCTATCTCTTGTGAGGTGTTAGAAGTTGCATGATTTCTAGTAAAGACCCTCTGGAGAACCTTATTTTCTAACCAACATGAAGTATGTACTACTTTGTGAGCTGGGGATTGCTTGAAGAAGATGGTATAACTATCAGGAGGTCGAGTGTGCGATTGTGGCTGATAACTCGGGATGTGTTATGATTAGTGCAACAAAACCTTAGGAGAAATTTGGTTGAGCAATGGTGCGAGACCATGGTAACTGAGGAGGAGTAGTCAATGTGACTTAAGGAATTATTTAATTGTGGCTTAAAGCTAAGTGGAGGAGCCCACCGTCTATGATGATGTGCCATTGCAGTTTCGGCTCATCAGTACGTTGGCAGATTAGTTATTACTAAGGGAATAAAATAACAGGGGTAATTTGAGCAGAGGATTTGATGGGTGTGATGTACAAGGGAAAGTATTCATCCGGTTGCTTCCTTGGAGTGCTTATATGCTAATGGAGCACTAATGGTTTGGTTAAATAATCGGAACTGGACTAGAGTGAGCGACTCTTAACAATGTTTCTAGTGGAATTGAGATTTTAGGTGTGGTGCTTAAGAGTTCTCAGGTTTGTTATGTGGCTGAGGATGTGGTTTTGTAGCAGAGTGTGAAGTGTACTTGGAGTATTTCTATGTTATCATCGGGTCTGCGGTGCAGCGTTTGAGAAGTGGGAGAAACAACTTTAGATTTGCAGAAGATATAATCAGTGCAAGTGCAGCAGTTGGAGATACTATGGAGTGCACGATGAGGGTATGAGATGACTTATGGGTATTGAAACGATGTGGTCTCGCGATTTGTGTCACTCGGGATGGGTGTTGATTGTGATCCATTATATGATTGAATAGAGGTATTGATTCTAAAGGCAAGTCAAGGAGAAATTGGAAGACGGTGAGTCAGCCTAGTAATGGTTTGGATCGGCATGGTTAAGGAAATGATCGGTTCCTTCGATGTGGTAAGACTATACAGGTGATTTGTGGTTGTACGTGTGAGATTGGTAGCCTTCGTGATTTGATTGATTTGGAGGTATTTGATTCTGATGGTTCTGTTATGTGTAAATGGATTCCGAAAGAGTTATGGCAGTTTAGACTACAAATGAAGTTGTGATTTTCTGCGATTATGGGAATTTGGTTGCGTGTTGTAATTGTTCTTCTAAAATAAGTGGAGTGGAAGGGGGTTCTAGCCGATGAAGTGTTTATTCTACTTGTGGTTTAGGGGATTTTGATGAAATTCTTGGACTCTCGCATAGCGGCATGATGGGTGCAGTGAGCGGTATGGAGATTGGAAGTTGAGGATCAAGGTTGCGGTTCGGTTTTGATAAGAATGTCACGAGCTCAGAGGATCGGGGGAAGGTTTAAGGTGTTCAGAGTATGCTGGCATTATTTTTGGGCAGCCTGAGGATGGTCTGTTTTGTGGAAGAAGTGTTGGGTATTGAAATGCGGATGCTTGTCTAGCACTATAGAAATAACATGGTCGATGGCCATTAATGTTCAGATTTTACTACATAGTGCAGAAGGTCGTGGGAGTATATCCCATGGAAAGATCGTATAAGTGTGATGTGTTAGTCATTTGATTGTTAGAGATTGAAATCAGGTATGGAGATTTTGGTGTTGTCGCCTATGGGAGAGATTATGACTGAGAGGTGATTTATTCCTTTGGTTGTGGTCCTGTGTAGCTTGTCGTTATTGCACCTTAGTCGTTCTTGAGTTTTTGTAGCGCGTGGTGTTATTCGTCACACCAGGGTTGTATTTATGCACTTGGCGTGCTTGTGGTCGATATATGGGCACTTCGTAGGTATGAGCATTACGGCTTGATGGGTATTTCCTTATTGATTGTTATGTGTGGATCGAGTGGCATGCCGTCACGAGTATGATGTTTGGATCGGATTGCATGCCGCAATGGTATCATGTGTGGATCGGGTTGCACGCCGCAACAGTGAGATGTTGAGTACGGTTCCCTATACTTATTTTTGTGTATTTGTTTCTCATTCCCTGAGAAAGGTTCATAGCATCCGTTCGGCTGTTATATTCGTTACGTGGGCTGGGTAGTTCTTTTCTAGAGTTCGTTCTTCCTTATGTGTCATATTCGAGTTGTAGTTGTTGGCGCATTGATGGGGCTTCATATGAGATTTTGTTCAGTGTTTGAGGTAATTTATTGCCTGAGCAGCTTGTACTAGGTGAGACGAGGTTATTGGACCTAAAATCAGTGCAATCAGATTTATATAAGGTATATTAGAGGGAAAATGTCACTATTCAGTTTAGAATGAGGCAAGAGTACTTGTTGAGCGAAGGGCTCCATGATTTATTAGTTTGGCGGGTTGTTATGAGCTTCTACACATCGTTTTCATCATTGCAGTATTGCGAGGGTTGGATTAGGGCTTATACGCATATGAGGTATTATGCGATGCATTGTGTGGTTTCAGCATGGGTGTATGATCATATCTGGTACAACGGGTTGAGATTGATACAGTGATCGTATGTTGGAATCAGACCTAGTAGAGAATTTCAGATGGTGAAATTTGGTCCTAAGGCTTGTTGGCTAAAATAAAAGGGAGGATCTTCAATCTGGCTCGTGCTAATGTGCTCACTTGGGTTGTTGTGGCACGGGCAGGTGCACAAGGTGTTGAGCGGTGATTTTGAGGCAACTCCGAAGCAATTCTTAGCACGTTCGAGGGCGAACGTATGTTTGAGTGGGGGGAAATGTAACGACCCGACCGGTTGTTTTGAGCTCTAGCGCGTATTTCTCCTTGAGTAGCTTCACCTCATGTATTATGACTTGTACACGTAGTCGGAATTGAATTTTGGGAAGTTCAGAGTTGATTCAGATGGAAAATTCTCAATTCAGAAGCTTTAAGTTGGAAGAGTTGACTAAGTTTGACTTTTGAGTAAATAACCTCGGAATCGAGATTTGAAGGTTCCAATATGTTTGTATGATGATTTCATACTTGGGCGTATGTTCGGGTTGAGTATCGGGTGGTCCGAGAGTATTTCGGCCCTTAACATGGAAAGTTGGCATTTTGAAGGTTTTACAATTTCCTAAGTTTGGTTTGAAGTGGACTTTAGTGTTATCGATGTCCGTTTGGGGTTCCGAGACTTGGAATAGGTTCGTATCATGATTTGTGATTTGTGTGTAAAGTTTGGCGTCATTCCGGGATGTTTAAGTATGAATCGGACACGTTCGTCGAAGTTTGAAAGTTTGAATTTTTTCTAATTTTGACCGTGGTTTGACTTTAAGGCTATCGGGTTCGGATTTTGGGTTCGGGACTTGGAAGAGGTCCTTTTTGTCATTTGGAACTTGCCTGCAAAATTTGGTGTCATTCGGAGTTGATTTGATGTGGTTCGAATGATTAGTTGCAATTCTAGAAGTTCTTGAAGTTCATTGTGATTTCTAAGCGTTTTGGCATTCGATTCGTGATTCTAGAGGTTATTTTGGTATTTTGATAGTGCGAGCAAGTTCACGTTATGTTTTTAGACTTGTGTGGATGTTTGGTTTGGAGCCTCGAGGGCTCGAATGAGTTTTGGACGTGTTCCGGAGGAGTTTGTAGAGGTTCAGCTGGTTCTGGTGCATTGTTCTCGCATTTGCGAGGTTTTTATCGCATTTGCGATAGCCGCATTTGCGACATCATTCTCGCTTTTCCGAATATGGGCTAGGGCAGGGGGAGTTTGCAATTGCGAACAAACTGTCGCTTTTGCAAAGTCACTGAGCTCGCATTTGTGACGCAGACAGTGTTGGTCGGGTTTCGCATTTGCGAGCCTCTTGTCGCAAATGCGACATCTGAGGCTGTTATTAAGACTTCATTTCGGGACTTAGCCCATTTCTCTCACATTTTCATTTGGTTGGGCGATTTTTGGAGCTCTTAGAGGCAAGATTTTCATCATCTATTGCAAGGTAAGTAATTCCAACATATTGTAAGTTAATTACATGGATTCGATAAGGATTTAACATGGAAATTGTGAAAAATTGTGGGATTTTTCAAGAAAAACCTAGAAGTCGTATTTTTGGATTTTAAACACGAAATTGGACATGGAACTAGGAATAAATTATATATTTGAGTTCGTGGGTTATGGGTAATGTTTATCTTCAAACTTTTTCGGAATCCGAGCACGTGGACCTGAGGGTGGACTTTGTTGACTTTTTTAGCGGAGTTAGGAATTGTTATAAATTGACTAATTATGAGTATTAGAGTATATTTTTATTGGTTTGCGCATTGTTTGACTAGTTTCGGATCGATGGACATCGATTTGAGGTGTTAGAGAGGCGTCGGAGCCGGTTATAGAACTTCAGATTGAGGTAAGTCTCCTGTCTAACCTTGTGAGGGGGAATTTACCCCATAGGTGTTATATCTATTATGTGCTACATGTTGTGGGAGCTGCGCACATATGAGGTAACGAGTGTCCGTGCGTATGCTAGGATTCCTGATTATGTCCGGGTAGACTTAGGTTCACGCCATGTTTTAATTGTACTATCTGAGTTCTCCTTGCCTGTTTAATTCCTTTATTCGCGTTATGACCTCAGACTAGGCTTGTGTGGAGTGATAGACTCACTGTTGTAGAGATTTGACAAGCTACTTGATTAGCCGTGAAATAATTGTGCTTCCCTTACAAATTTCTCCCGCGTTGTACGTTTTCATCGAAAAGCTTTCTTAAGTTTCATAACTCACATGTATATTCATGAATGGGGTCAAGGACCCGTTAAATCTTCTTATTCTAATGGAATCGGGCCGTTCGCCTAGACAGTATCATATTCTTATGGGATCGGGTCGTTCGCCTTAGCAGTATCATATTCTTATGGGATCGGGCCGTTCACGTCGGCAGTATCATATTCCTATGGGATCGGGACGCTCGTCTCGATAGTATCATATTATTATGGTATCGGGTCGTTTGCCTCGGCAGTATCATATTCTTATGGGATCGGGCCGTTCGCCTCAGCAGTATCATATTCTTATGGGATCGGGCCGTTCGCCTCAGCAGTATCATATTCTTATGGGATCGGGTCATTTGCCTTGGCAGTATCATATTCTTATGGGATCGGGCCATTCGCCTCGGCAGTATCATGTATCATACTCTTATGGGATCAGGTCGTTCGCCTCGGCATTTCTATAAATACTCTTATGGGATCGGGCCGTTCGCCTCGGCAACTTCATGAAACACTCTTATGGGTTCGGGTTGATCGCCTCGGCAGAATCATGCGTAATATTGACAAAAAGCCAGTGTATCCGTGAGTTTTCTTGATTTGAGTTGTGACGACCTATCTGGTGGGGACCATTTTATATATACTCCGGATGAGGAGGTAACCGTTAATTGAGAGCTTATGTTTACTGTTCAGAGGAGGATTGTATCACGTGCCTATATTTCTTTACAGTGTTTATTTACCATGCCTTATACTAGTTTACATTCTACTATACTTGATTTATTAGACCACTAGTAAGTGTCGATGTCGACCCCTCGTTACTACTTCTCCAGGGTTAAGTTAGATACTTACTAGGTACACGTTAGTTTACGTACTCATGCTACACTTCTGCACTTATTGTGCAGGTATATATATATATTTCTGGTGGTCTTTTTGGCGCAAAAGCGCGGCTATTGCGAGGAATTTACGGTGAGCTGTATCCCATGTTACGATCCATAGCATACAGAGTCTTCATCAGAATTATATTCATTTTCCTGTCTAACTTGTATTCCAGGCAGATGTTGTATTGTTATTATACCTTCTAGTAGATGCTCATGAACTTGTGACACCGGATTTTGGGGGTGTTCTAGAATTTGTTTATGGATTGTTTTACATTGATACACTTTTACTCATTATTTTAATTAAATTGTATGTAACTACGATTTATTTTAACGCACTAACCTCTCTATCTAAATAAGATTCGTGATTTTAAATATAATAAAATGAATAATTAAGTGTTGGCTTGCCTAATGGCAACGTTGGGCGCCATCACGGCCTATAGTGGATTTTGGGTCGTGACATTAATCCCTCGAGAAAGTTGTCTAAGAGATCCATCATCGGCAAAAGAATATTTGATTTTTTTTTCATATTTTTATACTAACTCTAGCTTCTATACTAATCCCAAGACTAACTAATCACTAATAAAATAATTTAAAAAACTACAAATTATTCACAAATATCAAACACAGAAAGTCAGTCCCCCACCCCATACTTGGTGGGCATAAAGTGTGTTCAATATTCTCCAACAATATGGTAGCAAGATCACCCTCCCAATATTGAACAAGGTAGTAAGACTTATAGTTTACTACCTCGTGTCACTCAATCAAAACAACCAAGTCGTCAAAATCCCACACTTATAACCCTCCCAAATAATGTACTTCAAATTCTTAACTAGGAAAAATTGGGAAAACGTAGGGGGTGAAGGGGAACGGGGGAAACATTATAGTGGAGAGAAGTGGGAAGGGAAACAAAAAGAAAAAGAAAGAAGAAAAAAAATCATACCTGAGTTCTTGTAGAGAGAAGAGGAGCACGAGAGTGAGAGAGAAAACCGCAAAGGTGTACTATCTATGGAGGAATGGCTCATCCTAACAGTAAAAAATCACATCATGAAGGAACCTCTTCTTGACCTTAGATTAGATCTTTGAAGGGAAAACTTCACTTACTATGTAGTTCACATAATCCGCATACCATAGGGCATGATCATGCATGATGGAAAAAAGTTGCATATCAGGAAATGTCTCCTTAATATTTCCACCTTCTTCCATATGCTCATGGTTCTCCAATCGAGACAAGTGATCTGCCACTTGGTTTTCTGTACCTATCCAATCTCGTATTTATACGTCAAATTCCTGCAACAATAAAATCTAGCGCATCAATCTTGATTTGGATTCCTTTTTTGAAAACATAGACCTGATTGTTGCATGATCACTGTGCACTATGACTTTGGTTCCCACAAAGTAGGCTTAAAATTTTTTGAATGCCCACACAACCGCCAACAACTCTTTCTAGATGGTGGTGTAATTTAATTTTGCATCATCAAGAGTCTTACTCGCATAGTATATGTAGTGAAATATTTTTTTTTTTCTTTGGCCCAACACAGCGCCAATGGCATGGTCACTTGCATCAGACATAAGTTCAAACGGCAAGGAACAATCTAGTGCCATAATGATTGGCGCAACTACCAACCTCTTCTTGAGCTCATCAAACACTTTAAGACATGCCTCACCAAATTTGAATACCGCGTCCTTTTCGAGCAACCTGCATAATGCAGTAGCAATTTTAGAGAAATCTTTAATAAAGCGTCTATAAAAACCTGTATGTCCCAAGAAACTCCAAAAATCCTTCACAAATATGGGTGATGGCATTGTGGCGATTGCCTCCACCTTAGCCTTGTCAACTTCAATTCTGCTCTTTGAAACTCTATGCCCCAAAACAATGCCCTCTTGCGCCATAAAATAATTTTTTTTTACAATTTAGCACCAAATTTATTTCTTCACATTGTGCTAAGACCTTAGACAAATTCTTCAAGCAATCATCATAAGACGACCCAAAAACTGAAAAGTCATCCACGAAGACTTCTACAAACTTTTCTACCATATCAGTGAAAATGGCCATCATGCACCTCTAGAAAGTGGTTGGTATATTGCAAAGTCCGAATGACATCTGCTTAAAAGCTGAAGTACCATAAGGGAATGCAAATATTATTTTTTGTTTATCCTCTGGAGCTATAACAATCTGGTTGTACCCCAAATATCCATCAAAAAAGCAGTAGTACTCATGTCCAACAAGCCTATCCAACATCTGATCAATATATGGGAGGGGAAAGTGATCCTTGCGGATAGCCTCGTTGAGATTCCTATAATTAATAAAGACTCTCCACCCCATCACAGTGCGAGTAGGAATTAGATCATTTTTCTCATTTTTCACAACAGTCATCGTGCCTTTTTAGGTACACATTGCATAGAACTTATCCAATTACTGTCTGAAATAGTAAAGATGACCTCAGCATGCAGCCACTAGATTATCTCTTTCTTCACTACCTCCTTCATAATGGGATTTAGTCTCATTTGTTGTTCGACATTTGGACGATGTCCATCTTCCAAAAAATATTTGTGCATGAAAAACAATGGACTTATTCCTTTGATATCTGTAATGGTCTACCCAATAGCTTTCTTATGCTTACGAAGCACTCATGATAGATTTTATTATTTCAAAGTTTTCAAGCTAGATGAAATGAACACTGCAGTGTTTCAGCATTTCCCAAGTAAGCATAGCGTAAGTGCGTCGGTAGAGGCATAAGCTCCAATTTCGGGGCTTCTTCAATAGATGGTTTAGGAGGAGCCAATGTTAATTATTGATCAAATTCCTCGAATATTTCAAGCCCATGAACATACTTGCATGTAATGTTAATAACTTCCTCAATTTCCTCCACCAGCTCATCTTCACTTTCTCCCCATCCCCCAATAAAGCTCGTTCAAGGGGTCCGTCAGACTCATATAAGGCATCACCGTAGTCACATCATTCTCCCTAATAGAAATTATGGCCAGCTCTTCATAGTGTATTGGAAACTTGACTGCTCTATAAACATTAAAACCCTCCACCTGATCACTCATTCTCATTGTCATTTTCCCTTCATAAACATCAATAATAGTTGGGCATGTGGCTAGGAATGGTCGTTTCAAAATAAATGGGACTTTTTGATCAGACTCATAATCCAAGATAATAAAATCATCAGGAAGTATCAAAGACACACTTGGACTAACACATCTTCTATCACCCCTTCTAGGCGAGCTAGAGATCGATCTGCTAATTGCAATGTCACTGTGGTGGGTCTAGGATCACTCAATCCTAATTGTCTGAACAGAGATAGCGGCATCAGATTTATGCTCGCTCCATGATCATATAAAGCTCTTCCAACTGAATGCTTACCATTCAATATGAATAGTGAAACTCCTCGGGTCCTTTAACTTATGAGGTAACTTACTTTGGATTCATGAACTACAATCTCCTGTGAGTTTCACAATTTCGAACTCAGCTAACCTCCTTTTGTTCGCCACAATGTCTTTGATATATTTTGCATATTTGGAAACTTCTTACAAGATGTCTACCAAAGGAATATTGATTCGTACTTGCCTCAGAATATCCAAAAACTTCTTGTATGAAGCATTATCCTTCACTTTTTGCAATCTTTAGGGGAACGAGGGTGGTGGCTTAGCTACTACAGGTGATGGTGGCTTCGTCACCCCCTCTTTTGCCAGCCTTTCTTCAATAATTTCTTATGATGCCTCATCTTCCATATTAACCTATTTTTCTGCAAAACTGACTTGTTTCTTCTTTTTGGATGGTACTTCCACCAACTCTCTTCAATTCCGCAGTGTCACAGTATTAACATGGACCTTGGGATTAGCTTCGGTGTCACTTGGAAGGACCTCAGTTGGCCGAGTATTTTGGGCGCTAGCAAGTTACCCTATTTGGCATTCCAGATTTCGAATATATATTGCTTGATTCTGATTGTCAGTCATTATCTTCTTTATCATCTCTTCAATATTACCCATTGGGTTGGTGGGTTGTTCAACCTCTGGTGGTCGAAATTGCTGCTGAGGAGCTTGCGGCCTGTATTAATTCTTAGCACCTTGATTTTCATCCCTTGAAAAGTTTGGATGGTTTCTCTAGTTCAAATAGTAGATATTCCCATACTAGTTAACCTGTCCTCGATTTGCATTCCCCACAATGCATAATGACTCTGTATTAGGTGGGCATAGATCACTTGTGTGGCCTTATCCACAAACTTCACAAAATTCATGTATTTGCTGCACTAGTTGGGCTTGCAGTTTATTTAGAACCATAGCCATTTTATTGAATGGATTTTCCAATGTAGCCACTTGTGATGACAATGCAGACACAACATCTAACTCAAGGACCTCAGCGATTTTGTGGACTGTATGTCTCCCTATTTCACCTTACCAATCAGGATTACTTTTGGAGAATTTGTTCAAGAGAGCATCGATCTCATCAAATAGTTTCTCCAATCCTTGACCTCCGGCTGCAGCATCGACCACAATCTTGGTTTCACGGTGTAGCCCCTCTATGAAAGTATGAGCCAACACCTCATTAGTCTGATTATATTAAGGGCAATCTCGAAGAAACCTCTTGAACCTTTCCTAAGAAGAATATAAGAACTCGCCTTCTCTCTATTTAAAAGCGACTATCTCACTTCTGATTTTTGCTGTCTTGCCTGAAGGAAAGAAACGCGCTAAGAACTTGTGAGCTAGATAGTTCCAGGATGTGGTGGATCTAGTTGGTTACTGTCACGACCCAAAATCCGATTAGTCGTGATGGCACCTAACCTAACCCGCTAGGTAAGCCAATTATCAACTATCCAATTCCAATGAATTTAGTAAGGCAATTATTTAAAAGAAAATATATGAAACCAATACATATCCCCAAAAACTGGTAGTACAAATCATGAGCTTCTAAGAATAGAGTTTACAAAACTGGTATGAAATAATACATCATTTGTTCGTAATGTACATGAACATATTTTTATAAATCTAAGGCTACCATAAACAAGAGGCAGCTGCAACCGAAACGCAGGTACATCTTCAGATCCAGCTCCCAACGAACACAAAAGCATCAGCAGCCAATATTTGCACGTAAGGTGCAGAAGAGTAGTATCAGTACAACCGACCCCATATACTCAATAAGTAACAAACCTAATCTTAGGTTGAAAGTAGTGACGAGCTTTTACAAAGGTCGGGTCCAAAACCAATAGTCCACAACAGTCCATAACAACGTAAAGCAAATAATACAAGAAGTAACTCAGAGATAAAATGCTCAGCTAAATCATGATTTCTAAAAATAGTTCTTCCTTTCAAGTACATCAGTGAAAACTCAAATCCTTTGCCGAAGTTGCCAAAAATATGAATAAGTTTGAAAATAATAATTTTCCCAAAATCCTTTCAATAATGAATGAGATGTTTCATTTTCTTTCCAGATATCCCGTGTAAAACAAATGCATCACTATGCCCATCTGTCAACATGTGTGAGAAATCATGAATGATGTGATACTGGACAGCATGAGGAAAATACATCTCTATCCCTGTATGTCATGTGTGCATGTCATTGCGATGCAAATCAGTGATAAAATCATATGCATACTCTTAGAGTATCATTTCACTCAGTCCTCCCAGTCACTCAGTCCTCTCAGTCCCTCAGACCTCAAAGTTACTCGGTCCTCATAGTAGTCACTCACTTCTCATAGTCACTGAGTCCTCCCAATCGCTCGGCATTGGCACTCGGCACCCGCACTTAGTAGGTACCTGCGCTCATTGGGGTGTGTACAGACTCCAGAGGGGCTCCTTCAGCCCAAGCGCTATAATCTGCATTGACAGCTAACGTGCTATAATAAAGCCTATAAGGCCTGCTGCAGCGGGCAGCCCCGATCCACATAATAATAAAGTATATAAAGCCAATATGGCATGTTGCGGCGTGCAGCCCGTTCCCATAATTATCCTTACAATCAGGCCCTCAGCCTCACTCAGTCATCAATATCTCCAGTCTCTCGGGCTCAGAATGTCATGAAACTAGCCCAAAATAATGATATGATGAATCAATAAATAGCAACAGAGACTGAGATATGATATGATATGTAATAAAATGAATATGACTGAGTATAAATCTTCAATTTAAACAAATAATTCACAGCAATATGACCTCTGTGGTACTAGCACATAGCCTTAACATGATTTTTAATATAATTTTCAGCTCAATTTCTTTAACACATAGAACTACATAGAAAATGCCAAGATTATTTGACTACAAAATTTCACGGAACCAATTATGTCACAATTTCTATGGTGCACGCCCATACGCCCGTCACCAAGCATGTGTGTCACCTCCCAATAATTCACATAATACATATATTCAGGGTTCATAGCCTCAGCTCCAATATTAGAAGAGTTACTTACTTCGAACAAGACGAATCCAACGTCGAGCAAGCTAAACAATGATCCAGAAATCCCATTCTGCACGTATCAACTTCTGAAACGCTCGAATCTAGCCACAATTAATTCGATTCAGTCAATATCAATTATTGTAATTAATTCCATAAGGAAATACTAATTTTCCAATACAAATCCGAAATTAACTCAAAAATTGCTTGTGGGGCCCACATCTCGGAACCTGACAAAAGTTACAAAATATGAACGCCCATTCAACCACGAGTCCAACCATCCAATTTTATCAAATTCCGATATCAACTCGACCCTCAAATCTTCAAGTTAAAGTCTATGAAAGTTTCTACTATTTTCAACCCAAAATACTAATATGTTGATAAAACCAACAATAGATTCGTATAATCTAACCAAAACTGAGTTAGCATCACTTACCCCAATCCATATGGTGAAAATCGCCTAAAATATCGCTTCAATCTGAGCTTCATAGCTCCAAATGTGTTAAAATGGTCGAAACCTCAAAATATAGCTTCTGTCCAGGCATTTACTCTTCATGATCGCGGAAAATGCTTTGCGATCGCGAAGCACAAAAATTTCCATCCCAAAATTTGCCCTTTGCGATCGCGGAAAACCACTCGCGATCGCGAAGAACAAACTCCCCAACTCTTCCATACAGCCTCTAGTTTAATGGTCAAAATGTTTTGTACAATACTCCAAATGACAAATTATTTTGACTTTATGAACACTAGACATTAAGAGCTACAACTTTCATTTTTGGATCATCTATAAATTCCTTATAGATTGCGAGATATAAGCTTCCAAAGTCGGGTAAGTGTAGCAGAGATTTTGTTCTACGCGATCGCGAAAGAGCTTTCGCGGTCACGATTCACAAGGCCCCAAACTGCTGTTTGCTCTTCGCGAACGCGACCAAATGTTCGCGATCGTGATGCACACCTCTGTAGACAGAAACCAGCAATTTAAAATGGCCTAGAAATGGTCGGAAACCACCCTGAAACTCACCCGAGCCCCTCGGGACCTCAACCAAATATACCAACAAGTCCTAAAATATCATACGAACTTAGTCGAAGCCTCAAATCACATCAAACAATACTAAAACCATGGATCATGCCCCAATTTAAGCTTAATGAAACTAAGAAATTCTAACTTCTACATTCGATGCTAAAATCTATCGAATCAAGTCCGATTGACCTCAAATTGTGCACACAAGTCATAAATGACATAACGGACCTATTCCAATTTTCAGAATCGGATTCCGATCCCGATATCAAAATGTCAACTCCCCGGTCAAACTTCCAAACTTAAATTTTCATTTTATCCATTTCAAGCCTAATTTAGCTACGGACTTCCAAATAATTTTCCGGACACGCTCCTAAGTCCAAAATTACCATACGGAGCTATTAGAATCATCAAAACTCTATTCCGGGGTCGTTTACATGTAAGTCGATATCTGGTCACTATTTTAACCTAAGCTTTAAAGACTTGGATTTAATTCTTCCAAACTAACTCTGAAATACCTGAAAACCAAAACTGATAGTTCACACAAGTCATAATACATCGTATGAAGGTATTCAAGACTTCAAGTAGTAGAAAGTAGCATAAATGCCCTAAACGACCGGTCGGTCGTTACATTCTCCCCCACTTAAACATACGTTTATCCTCGAACGTGCCAAGAGTTGTTTCCAAGCCCTCGAATCTCTATTCTACCTTACCATGCACATACCTGGGGGTGATCTCACGCCAACTTATTCCATATATGCCCGACAACACAATACAATTGAAGATCATTACTTTAACCTTAGTCTGTAAAACCCTTGTAATTTAATTCCCAACATTCTGAATTTCTTACAAGACCCGAATCTCATATTTACACACTCTATAAGTCTGAACAAGTTGCATCGAGCCATAACCATAACCACGAATACAATCACATAACATACTATACCACTTGCATGCTCGTAGCACCATTCCTGATCACAGTAGCTACTCCAAAACCAACTCGGTACTGATATTAAACCCCATATCAAACAAAACCTCATGCCAAAACCTTCGTACACTGCTGATAATGAAAGAAACACGCGAAAATCTCATGACCCCTTATCAGATCAACAAGTCATGGAGCTCTCTCGCCCCAACTATAACCATAATCACTTCTTAAGCCAACTTTCAATATTATACTCCCGAATATACCGTAATCAAACCTGATAGTACCCATTATAGGTCTATTGACCTTATATTATTAAACAAAACTATCCCACAGACACGCCACATCAATATAACTCCAGCCACCACTACGCAATACGTGTACCCAAATATGGGGGATGTCTCAAGGAAGAGAACCATATTGCAAGTTCAACAAGCACCACCACAACCACAATGTTACAACCAACTCCTCAAATTTAGTGAAGAGGATAACCGTAGGCACATGTGCACAATTGTAGAGAAAAGAAATTAATGAATCAGATAAATTATCATAGAAATAAAATTCCCAAACACGGCACAGACAACTCACGTGCCAATAATATGAATCGCCCGGCATAGTCACAAGCCTCCAGTCCCAGCATATCATACAGGAAAAATTAAACAAGTACACTCATATATGATAATGAAATAAGATTCTCATGCTCTTGGACTGGTATAAATAACACGTCATAGTGTAAGCATGTGCAAAGTCAGCTATCACACTTCAAATCGACAATTTAACGCAGAAATAGTAACTACCCCGTTTATTGAGGGAATTAGCCTCTTTGTAACCTCAAGTGTAGCTCAGATAGTTCTCAACAAAGGTAAGAACACGAGAACATTATAACTTTACGCTTAACAATCAACTCTAGGCATATCATAGCATAAGCATTCTTTCGAGTATAAATACCTGCCCCAATGCCCGCACATTGGCTCAAATCTCACATATATGCACACTTATAGTACGTAGCTATCACAAATAATTAGCGCAACTAGTGCCTCCACTGAGTTAAAATAAAATACTCACCTCAAATAGACCACAACCCGAAACAATATACTTTTGAGAACTCCCAGTCTCCAAATTTATCGAACTCATGAATCACCGTAACTGATCCCAACTCCAGCACTACAATGACTAACACATCTTCCATTTACGATAATCCCATGAGGAATACTTTCATAATTCTTCTGTGCCACATAGCAATAATTTGAATATCCACAGTCTATCAACCAGGTGAGTAATGCAATACCGATGAACATCCGTAAGTCAAAACACATTGCGCCTTCTGAAATGCGCACCCTTCTCAGGAATTACCGAGCAGTTATAACATTCATCGAAATATCTGAAACTGACCATGATGTCCAACATTAGTTACCTTATCTTCAAGGCTGAACTGTCATATTGTACATGTAAATCATAATCCTGTACAATACACCATATCTATTATGACATCATGTGACAAGCACAAGAATCCCATTATCAACTCTGAGTCACCAGTAAATTACATACCCGGTTATTTAGAAACCTTCCTCTTGCTTCCTTCTAGGAGGAAATCACAATACACAACACATTTCCCACACCAGTAGAAAATATCTGGTTCAAACCATGGTAGAAACCATCAAGATCACTTTGAAATCCATCTACACATAACCAAGCTATTAGAACTAAATTTCTCTAACTCGACCAAACCATGTAGGTCACAAAAACCCAAGAATATTGCCACCAAAACATCTGTAGAGTCTCACCACATCATAATTATCCCTATAAATACTACAACCGAAACACCCACTCTAAAAATACCTTATTTGAGTCTAAGGCCGTTTCATTCACCTTCCCGATACCAAAATATTAAATCCATAATTATATACAAAAATGCCACAAGTCTCGACACCATCCAACTTAAATCTCAGATTTTAGCCATAAATAAATCCGCCACAAATTCTCAATTGTTACATATTAATCTTGAATCCATTAGAACTTTCTGGAGAGTCATCCACTCTGCTCAAATATCAATTGCACCACTCAAACAGGCCGAAAGACACATGCCCCATTAGCACAACAACACCCAAAGAAGTACCCCTACCTTAACACCACCAATCAAATTCATACTCTGTGCGCACTACATCCTTCACAAATAACAACTCACTTATTCCATGATTTTCATATATTCATAAGTGCAATATAACCCGTATCCAGGAATTTCCTTATTCGAGTCATCCTCGATCTCAATCTCTGCAAGACATAACTAACCCACAAGTATGCCTCAGCCCAAAACTAAACCTTTACATATAACCATGAAATTGAATTGTCAATAGCAGACTCCCTCACTTGGCTCAAAGCCATAGATTAAAACACTCGATAACTCACAATACCCATACTCTATTACTGCCTTAATACCGCAGTCAGTTCAACAAAAATTCTTCTCAGGCCCATGCAACACCAACCATAAAATACCTCAATCATCTGGTAATCTCGCATTCATTCTCTTGAAAGTCAAGTCAACTTTCTCAACTAGATTCAAATTCAAATCTCAACACATATAACCCGCTGGTAGAAAAGAAACTCTCCAATCAACATTATAAGAAACACACATACTTAGCCTCAGATTGGCATCTTGTTATACCCTCTCGCATCCACAATTACTACGCAATCACTTAATTTTCCTGAGTCCAAACTCATTAACAAGACATGAAAATTTAATTCTCTCCACAATTAAACTGCATGACAGATCCTTCAACACACTCACAATTTGAGATTGTACGTCATATCAAACGAAAATCAAGCACCCAATGGCCCTCTTTACATTCCAAGGAAACACTTCTCGTCACACTCACATCGTCTTAACACATCCCGCAGTTACATAATACTCATCACAAAGCCATTTCACCGCTCATCGAGCAACAAATTCCACTCGTAGGGACATTACCAGACATATGAGTCCAAATGTACAAGTTACAACTGAAGCTACCGAGCTTAAGTTGCGGTTCAACCATGGCCTCAAGTCCTCCAGACTGGCCCATCACCAAAACACATAATACACATCTCGAACCTCGTTCATAGAATCATAAGTCGGCAATGCACAGCTGATACCGAGCGCTCATGTGCGCATATGAATGCGTGGAAGGAATTCAAAGAGTTATGTTTCAAGCTAAATCAACTCCGCACGATAAGGAAAGAAAGATGGGAAATTATCCTAAATGCCATGTAGCCTCTCGAAGATAAGTATGGACGTCATCATACCGATCCGCAAGACTCTACTAGACACTTGCTCATGACTCGTAGAACCTATGAACCTAGAGCTCTGATACCACCTTGTCACGACCCAAAATCTGACTAGTCGTGATGGCACCTAACCCAACCCGCTAGGTAAGCCAATTATAAACTATCCAATTCCAATGAATTTAGTAAGACAATTAATTAAAAGAAAATATATGAAACCAATACATTTCCCCAAGAACTGGTAGTACAAATCATGAGCTTCTAAGAATAGAGTTTACAAAACTAGTATGAAATAATACATCATTTGTTCGAAATGTACATGAATAGATTTTTATAAATCGAAGGCTACCATGAACAAGAGGCAGCTATAACCGGAACGTAGGTACATCTTCAGATCCAGCTCCCAACGTACACAGCAACATCAGCAGCCAACATCTGCACGCAAGGTGCAGAAGTGTAGTATGAGTACAACCAACCCCATGAACTCAATAAGTAACAAACCTAATCTTAGGTTAAAAGTAGTGACGAGCTTTTACCAAGGTCGGGTCCAAAATCAATAGTTCACAACAATCCATAACAACGTAAAGCAAATAATACAAGAAGTAACTCAAAGATAAAATGCTCAGCTAAATCATGATTTCTAAAAATAGTTCTTCCTTTCAAGTACATCAGTGAAAACCCAAATCATTTACCGAAGTTGCCAAAAATATGAATAAGTTTGAAAATAATAATTTTCCCAAAATCCTTTCAATAATGAATGAGACGTTTCATTTTCTTTCCAGATAACCCGTGTAAAACAAATACATCACTATGCCCATCTGTCAACATGTGTGAGAAATCATGAATGATGTGATACTGGACAGCATGAGAAAAATACATCTCTATGCATGTATGTCATATGTGCATGTCAATGCGATGCAAATCAGTGATAAAATCATATGCATACTCTCAGAGTATCATTTCACTCAGTTCTCCCAGTCACTCAGTCATCCTAGTCCCTCAGACCTCACAGTGACTCGGTCCTTACAGTAGTCACTCACTCCTCATAGTCACTCAGTCCTCCCAATCGCTCGGCATTGGAACTCGGCACTCGCACTCAGTAGGTACATGCGCTCACTGGGGGGGTGTACAGACTCTAGAGGAGCTCCTTCAGCCCAAGCGCTATAATCTGCACAGACAACTCACGTGCTGCATGGACAGCTCACTTGCTGCATGGACAGCTAACGTGCTATAATAAAGCCTATAAGGCCTGCTGCAGCGGGCAGCCCAGATCCACATAAAAATAAAGTATATAAAGCCAATATGGCCTGTTGCGGCGTGTAGCCCGATCCCATAATTTTCCTCACAATCAGCCCCTCGGCCTTACTCAGTCATCAATCTCTCCAGTCTCCCGGGCTCAGAATGTCATGAAACTAGCCCAAAATGATGATATGATGAATCAATAAATAGCAACAGAGACTAAGATATGATATGTAATGAAATGAATATGACTGAGTATAAATCTTCAATTTAAACAAATAATTCACAGCAATATGACCTCTGTGGGTCCCAATAATACTGGCACATAGCCTCAACATGATTTTTAATATGATTTTCAACTCAATTTCTTTAACACATAGAACTACATAGAAAATGCCGAGATTATTTGACTACAAAATTTCACGGAACCAATTATGTCACAATTACTATGGTGCACGCCCACACGCCCGTCACTTAGCATGTGCGTCACCTCCCAATAATTCACATAATACATATATTCAGGGTTCATACCCTCAGCTCCAAGATTAGAAGAGTTACTTACCTCGAACAAGACGAATCCAATGTCGAGCAAGCTAAATAATGCTCCAGAAATCCCATACTGTACGTATCAACTTCTGAACGGCTCAAATCCAGCAACAATTAATTCGATTAAGTCAATACCAATTATTGTAATTAATTCCATAAGGAAATACTAATTTTCAAATAAAAATACGAAATTAACTCAAAAATTGATTGTGGGGCCCACGTCTCGGAACCCGACAAAAGTTACAAAATATGAACGCCCATTCAAATACGAGTCCAACCATACCAATTTTATCAAATTCCGACATCAACTCGACCCTCAAATCTTCAAATTAAAGTCTATGAAATTTTCTGCTATTTTCAACCCAAAATACTAATATGTTGATAAAAACAACAATATATTCGTATAATCTAACCAAAACCGAGTTAGAATCACTTACCCCAATCTGTATAGTGAAAATCGCCTCAAATATCGCTTCAATCCGAGCTCCATAGCTCCAAATGTGTTAAAATGGCCGAAACCTCAAAATATAGCTTCTGTCCAGGCATTTACTCTTCGTGATCGCGGAAAATGTTTCGCGATCGTGAAGCACAAAAATTTTCAGCCCAAAATTTGCCCTTCGCGATCGTAGAAAACCACTTGCGATCGCGAAGAACAAACTCCCTAACTCTTCTAGACAGCCTCTAGTTTAATGGTTATAATGTTTTGTACAAAACTTCAAATGACAAATGGTTTGACTTTCTGAAAACTAGACATCAAGGTATACAACTTTTATTTTTGGATCATCTCTAAATTCTTTATAGATTACGAGATATAAGCTTCTAAAGTCGGATCAGTGCAGCACAGATTTTGTTCTACACGATGTGAAAGAGCTTCCGCGATCGCGATTCACAAGGTCCCAAACTGCTGTTTGCCCTTCGCGAATGCGACCAAATGTTTGCGATCGCGATGAACACCTCTGTAGACAGAAATCAACAATTAAAAATAGCGTAGAAATGGTATGAAACCACCCCGAAACTCACTCGAGCTCCTCGGGACCTCAACGGAATATACCAACAAGTCCTAAAATATCATACGAACTTAGTCGAAGCCTCAAATCACATCAAACAATGCTTAAATCACGAATCATGCCCCAATTCAAGCTTAATGAAACTTAGAAATTCTAACTTCTACATTCGATGCCGAAACCTATCGAATCAAGTCCGATTGACCTCAAATTTTGTACATAAGTCATAAATGACATAACAGACCTTTTCAATTTCCAGAATCGGATTCCGACCCCGATATCAAAAAGTCAACTCCCCGATCAAACTTCCAAACTTAAATTTCTATTTTAGTCATTTCAAGCCTAATTTAGCTACGGGCTTCCAAATAATTTTTCAGACACGCTCCTAAGTCCAAAATCACCATACGGAGCTATTGGAATCATTAAAACTCTATTTGAGGTCGTTTACATATAAGTCGACATCCGATCACTATTTTAACCTAAGTTTTAAAGCCTTGGATTTCATTCTTTCAAACTAACTCTGAAATACCTGAAAACCAAAACCGATAGTTCACACAAGTCATAATACATCGTATGAAGGTATTCAAGACTTCAAATAGTAGAAAGGAGCATAAATGTCCAAAATGCCCGATCGGGTCATTACAGTTACAGACTCAACCATCTATTTTCTTCGCCCAACAGAGAGAAAGGAAATAGTGTAAGTCTCACACAGTCCAATGTGATTGCGGTTATGATATAAGTATCACTGATATTCAAGAAATTCAAATTATGTCATTGCGGATCCTCATGTGGTAGACCTATAAGTGTTTTGTTTGCATGTAGCAGCTGGATCATGCTCTATTTAAGCTTAAAGTGCCCGGTGATTCTAGGCTTCACCATGCTAGAGGTGACATTAGCGATGGTGGGCATCACCACCTCCTGCACCGCTAATGGTTGTGCATCTGCCATCTCAGCAGGTAGTTGAACAAGTGCCTGAAGATTATTTGCATCGCTTGCTTCTCTCAACCTTCTGTGAAATGTTCTCTCAAGTTCTGGATCAAAGTCTTGAATTCTATCTTGGCTCCTGAACCGTCGCATTCAAGCAAAGTTCCTAAGATTAGAGCAACCAACAAGAAAATCTAGACTCAATGAAATAAACAACAAAAGCTAAAGCTAGTAAAACAATCAATATTCAATTCCCTGGCAACGGTGCTTAAAACTTATTGCTCCTAAATACACACGCAAGTATACATTGTAAACAAGTAATATAGTGATGAATAGAGTGTCGAACCCACAGAGACTTGTCGTTAACTACCTACTAATTTCAACTAAAATTGTTATCAAGTCAAGTTAAGAAATTGATTGAGTTTTTATTATTATTAACTAAAATAAACTATTAGAACAGAGAATTAACGTAGCACAGCAGAAAATTGATTGTTGTTGTGAATTCAATAGGGAAATTTATTCCAGTTGTGATCGGTTCACTAATCCTATTGTATTCTAGTTAATTCTCCTTTTATGCAATTCACTTATAGTTTTTAATTCACCGAATTATATATGCTCGTATTACTCTTCCGAATTACTACACTCATGTTCATGATGGATTAACGCTTATATTTTAATGAAATTAATCTAGCAAGAACGCATTAAGACCATAGTATATAATTAAGTATGGTAATTAGGTATAATCATATACTAACCATAAATTCACCCCCAACTTTAGAGATACGATCATTCCCTCTTCAATTCTTCTTTAATCTAAACGTAGCTTTATCAAGCATAATCTAGATAGTGAATAGAACTTGACCGTTCGCCAGATAAGCAAGCAATTACACACAGAATAGAAAAAATAACCATATAATAATAAATTATAATTAAGGAGAAGTTAACGTCAAACAATAATATCCATGGCTAATTATAACTCCAACACTTTTGGGTCTTAGCCACACATGACAATACTACTCAAATTCCCAAGTGTTTGAATGATTGAAAATACTAACAAAAATGAAAGAAAACTGATAATCCTTGCTCTCGAGTGATCCTCACGTGTAATCTGCTCTCAAAGTAGCGTCCCTCCCCCTTCAAATTAGGTTTAAAATAGTTTCTATACGAGTTGGGGTCGTGTAGGGCGGTAAAAACCAAGTCTCAAGCGAAATAGAAGAAATCTCAGCCCCAGCATCCAGAGCAATGCGTCGCTGACCTTGCCTTGAGTTGGGAGGTGAGAAAATTTTGGGTTTGCCTCCAGCGCCCCAGGTAGCGCGGGGCGCTTCCCTTCCCCATTGTGCTCTTTTCTTCTCTTTTTGCTCCATTTCTTTCCCTTTTCCTCCAAATTGCTTCCAGATAGCTCCTACACATAGAAATGCCAAAATTTAGCTCAAATTATCACAAAACACGTGAAAATACATAAGATTCGAGTAAAATGTGAGGCGGCATGCATATAAATACAAATACTTTTAGCCGAATATCAGCACCCCACACTTAGACTCTTGCTCTCCCTCGAGAAATATAAAACCTTACTACCCCAACAAATTCAACATATCATATCATGACGGAGCAAATTGCCATTAAACATACACTCTACCCTTGACTATAGTTGATACCGATAATTAAGCATAGGCATACGAAATTCACATACTTTTGTACCTCAACATGCCAAAGTATAAGTAGCCCCATCAAAGACTTCAAACAATCTACCCATAACCACCTCACCTCAACGACTCGTTACCACTAAGCATCTTCAACTCGCGCACTCACCCAAGAAGAGAAG
Organism: Nicotiana tomentosiformis; assembly: GCF_000390325.3. NCBI lineage: Eukaryota > Viridiplantae > Streptophyta > Magnoliopsida > Solanales > Solanaceae > Nicotiana > Nicotiana tomentosiformis. The sequence goes on along the minus strand of NC_090816.1, from coordinate 41,178,991 downwards.
TTTAATAATATCACTTATCCGTCATAAGACCATGTGCGCTCACTATAGAACAAGAGAGTGAATATAAAGACAGTCCACATATTCAAATATGACATTGAACATAAATTAAGGACATCGCATATATGAATAAAATATCACTCACTCTCAATAGGGAATTTATGTGTATCCTATGGCTGTACTATAGGCTTTTCCGTAGTGTATGTCTATACTAATTTAAACTTGCCAAGTGTAGGATCAATTAAGTCTTTTCATATTGTAATGTAGGCAAAGGGACATGTAGGATAGATTTGGATATTAGTGACTAACCCTCCTATGCACTTTAATACACTACACTCAACTTTCAAGCACATATTATTCATAAATAACTCAATACGTTGCCACGGAACCATACACAATTTAGCCCTTCTCGTTTAAGCTCATCTATGTCACCCCTAGCACGAATTAAGAAGAATAGGATATGTGTTTTCTCTTTTTTGCATATCAATATTTTTCCCATTTCTTTATTTTATTTTATTTTTTTTTCCTTTTTTTTTTCTTTCAAACACTCTCCTTACATTGAGTTTCTCGGCTAAATGTCTTTCATAACATTAGTGAACCTTTTGGCCCTTCCATGGTTCCACCAAAAAGCTACTCTCAAGATCTCGCCTTACTTCTTCTAGCGATTAAGTGATTTTGGAGGTAAAGGTTCAACAAAATTCGGTTAAGAACAAGAATGAGAATACGGCTTGTAATGTGGGTACAAAGAAAAATATCTATAGGCTCAAATGGGCTAACTACAAATAATTTTATATGTGGTCGGCAAGTGAATCCATGATCAATCAACGAAATGCCTACATCATATACTAGATTAGCACAACTTAATGATTTCACTTCGACTAACACACGGCACACGTTTTAGACTAATACAAGATAGCACAGAATATCAACTAAGCCTCACATCACAATGCACATGACTCAATCGTGACGGTTCCGTTCCAACTCTCAAGTCAAAGCAAGTAGACACATAGTTGAAAAATATTAAGCAACAAGGGGAATTATTACCGTAACGTAAATATGACAGCATCGAAAACGTCAAAATGGTATCTAGGGGCAACTTAGTTTCCTTCTTATCCTACTCCTACAAAGATAAAAATACCTAGTTCAAAATAACATCCCTTGAAAAAGAACCGGTGCCCAAAGAAAATCCAAGGGGAATTATTACCTACTACGACTAACTAAAAATAAAAAGGAAAATCTTTTTGATGTTTTTAATTGGATCAATCTTCTATATTTTTTTACCCAGACTTGGAATAGATTATATTTTTACATACTCAAATTGTCGAGTTTGCATCATACAACGTGTTTTAAAATTTCGTGGAAAATATTCTACTTTAAGAAATTATTTGATGGATTATATTCAGTAAGACAAAGGCTATCTTTGTTGAAACGGAAAAAGGGCTATATATGTCCCTCTACTATCGGATATTAGTTATTTATATCCTCCGTTATACTATTCGACGTTTCTAACGCCTGTTGTTAGTCTTTTAAACAAATCTATCTCTCCCATTAACGGACCTAGTCTGTGCGGACAACGTGGCATATTTTTGGAACCCTAGACCCTTTTCTTTTTTTGGAACCCCAGACCCTTTTCTTTTCCCAACCCTTACTAAATCCATATATCAATAATAAGAAGACATCTTATTTTCTTCCCAAAAATTAGGGTTTAGACTCCATCGTTTTAGTTGGCTATACTCGGGGTAATTACTTAGTTATTTGTACCTTTCACAGTACATCTACATATATATTTGTTCCTTAGGAAGAATTTCTCTAAAATAAAATAAATTTGTAGAGATAAGTTTGTAATGCGTTACTAATAATTTGATCTAACTTATCTTTGGGATGTAGAATTTCCATGGAGGAGTTGAGGCATTCCACGTGAAGACTGTTGACACCACTAGAGCTGGTGATTCTTTTGTTGGTGCCCTTCTAACTAAGATTGTCGATGACCAATCCATTCTTGAGGTAATAATTAATCAGTAATACCTTTATTATTTCTTACCCAAATTAAGCTCGTTTAAACTAAACAAATATTGGGGATTAATTAATTTGTGGAAAAACTAAAAATGTAGGATGAAGCAAGATTGAGGGAAGTACTAAGGTTTGCGTGTGCATGTAGAGCCATCACAACAACCAAGAAAGGAGCAATCCCAGCTCTGTCTGCTGAATCTGAAGCCCTCAGTTTGCTTAAGGAAGGAGCATAGAACGAAGAATATGTTACCCTTTTAATTCTTTTTTAATCGTGATGTATTTCGCCCCTTCATGAGTTTTTGTTTTCAATCAATTAAGGTAGTAGCAGCGTTTCATTTTTCACTTTCGGGGTTTGATTTTAATGATTTCTTGCAATGATGAAAGATAATGCATTAAGGCACTTAATAAATTAAGCTTTCTTCCTACTGATTTGTCGCTGGAATTTTTATTTTTACCTGTCATTTGGAGTTGCTTTCTTTTTCATCATTTGAGAAGAAAAGAAGATGGCTTCTTATTATTGATATGGGTTTAGTATGGTTTTCGGGTATGGATCTTGGATTAGGAAGAAAAAGGGTTTGGGGTTCTAAAAATGTGCCACGTGTTCAGTTTGGGTCCGTTAATGGGAGGGGTAAATTTGTTAAAAAGGCTAACGGCAAGGGTAAGAAATGTCGAATAGTATAACGAAGAATATAAATAACTAATAGTATAACGAAGGATATAAATAACTAATATCCGATAGTAAAGGGACATATATATATATATATATATATATATATATATATATATATCCCTTTTCCGTTGTTGAAATCTACATGGAAAGCAAAGGAATACATCATTACAAAATCAATGCTTATCTCGCTTTACAATAAATCAATGCAGAAACCAACTTTATTAATTACTGTATCTATGACTCTGGTCACGACAGATTTCGCTTCTGAATTTTGTCGGTAGATTAATTATAAACGTACTTCTTTTTCTTTCTTTGCTTTTGACTATTAGAGTAAAATCGATTGGAATTTTATCAAATGAGCATTGCACCAAGTAAAATACTAGTTATCTTGTGATATTTCCATTAACATTCAAACCTAAAATGGACACTATTCCTTTTTTTTTTTTTTCACGGGGCTTCTTGCTCTGGAGATTAGAAGAGAAAAGTACTGCTACGTAACAGTAAACTAAATAATGTAATAAAAAACTAAACTAACTTTCACCAGATTCACGCGTACAGTAAAAAAAAGATACTCTGTGTTCTATTGGCTTTTCTGCAGTAATAAACAAAGAATATTTTAGATTCCATTCCTCTTTAAGTTGTGCTAGCATTCAAAAGAGATAGTGCAATAAGGGGTGGATGGAGCTTGAAGGCACCGGGATCATTTGAACCCGATGCTTTTTAAGCGGCATATAAATTTCACTAAAATTGCAAGAAATAGTAGATATAAATTCATAACTTTAAAAATATAATGTGTTTGAAACCATGAAGCTTAAATTCTGGATCCGTCAGTATTAATAGCTAGGGATCATTAGCAAATGCGTACCCAATTTTGTTGCTTCCTGGAAAAAAATATCAATTAATTAAAGATTTTAAGAGGGTGACCAGTTTTCACCCTGTTATTTAAGATATATCCAGTTTTTTCAAAATATTTAACTTGTAGCCGATATTGGTAAACTTCTTTTTTCTTAGTTGCTGTAAAACCAAAGTTGTAAGAAATGATCGACGCATGAATGTCTTTTACCGATTAGTGCCTATCTTTTGCTGTTTGTAGAAACCAACAAACAAAAATGTTTATAGAAGGTTTAGACGAGTCTGCAATTTACTGGATCATATAGGTAACAAAGTTGTGATCTCTCTGGTGCTTCTTGTTTTAGTCTCGTACAAAAGAAAAAATTCTGCAACTTTGTATATATCCACTCTTTTCACGCTTACGTCCTTGTTAACTTTGTCTCCTGAATGAATCTTGATATTTTAAATTTAGATCAGAAATTAAACATAACTGTTTGAAGTTTGGCCTCGCGTATATGAAATTCAGAAAAGAAAAGTTTGAAGTTTACTTGCATAAACAATATGTTTGAAATTGATTCTGAAGTAGCCAAAACTTACAAAAACTTGTAAACTCCGGCTATTGCCTTAAATCGGGAGCCGAAAATTGACTACCTGTGCAATTACATATAAATGATACTAGGTAGTCACTCTAAAAGGCTGCTATTTAAGAATTAGTTCGGTTTTTCAGTTTAAATTTTTGGGTCAAAAATGTCCTGAACTGTCCGGAAGTTAAGATTATTTATTTAAAATTTCAGAAAAAAATTAAATATTAACTAATCTCTAACTAGCGTCACTGAGAATGGCTATATGTGGAATTGCCTGTGCACTTACCTCCACTTACCTCTCAATTAACTATGTTTAATCCTATACTATATGAACCATCAGCATTCATATATTCTAGTCAGTTCTATCTCATTCAACAAAATTTTTATTCAAATGGTTATGGTGATCATCAACCTTCCACAATGCTTCTCGTTTATTCAAACTTAGACTAATTAATTCGCCTCCAAAAGAATCTAGGAAAAAGAAAATTATTCAAACCATTTTCAGGCAAGGACAAAATCTATCTCTGCTGAAATCTACATTATGAGCACAGATTGGACAGATTCGAAAGAGTCCATTTAATTTGTTCGTCAAACTATTCTTGCTTTGGCCACTAAACAATAGAGACAATACGTAACAATCAACCGAATAAAGATGTAAAAAGAAACTTACACTATAAGCCAAACTCAATGACATAAAATCGTATAAACATTGATGATTAGCCCAACATGAAAGATCACAACTTCTACAATAGAATAATAGGCTGGTACTTTTGGAAAAGCATAAAATTCTTTTTGAGGAATAGTTGTAAGGATAGATTAGATTCGAAGTCGCTCTAATCTTTGTCAGTCCACCCAACTATTACTGTGTGTCTATTTTTAATGGCGGAACAGATATGAATTGCGGCTACAACTTGCAGGCCAGTTCATACTAGAAAATACTAGTTTTATATACGGGTCAAATATACCCCTGTACTATGAGAAAATATTTAAATATACTTTTAGTTATATTTTGGGTCCAAATATACCGTAATACTATTGGTTCAAATATACCCTTCTCCCGTTAAGTTTGTCCAAGGTGGACATTAAATCCTATGAGGTACTACCATTTGATGAGGTGGATGTCACGTGGCATGCTACCTCAGCATTCCTAACCCATTTTACCCCTCCCCTCTATTTGTTTTTACACAGCTAAAATTTTCTTTCCCTCCACCACCATAACCACCACCATCATAACAGGCACAATAATTTTTGAGACTATGACGAGATTGACCGATGTTGCACCTTTAGATTAGAGTAACTAGCTAAATGAGTATATACATACCCACTTGTTTAGTCCAAAATCCCATAATTTGTAATATACATAGTATAATAAACCTTTTTTCATAGTTCATGGGTATATTTGGTCTTTTACCGTTTTATATATTATCTTCATTTGGGGATAGGCCAGAGGAAACAACGATTCTTGCCAGTGTGATACTAAGAGAACAAGCTGACCCAACTAATTTTCATGTGAGATGGGATTTATGCTACAAACCGGAAAAGATCTGTTTTTTTAGGAAATTTGGTTAGTATATCTTAGTGCACACAATCGCCTCTCATTGGTTGTATAAGGTTTGCAAAGAGGCGTATAATATTCTGAGTCAATCCATCAATTGGCTTTAAGGTTTTAGGTTGAATACTCAAAATTCTTTCGCATAAGATAAGATTATTGCCAAACTTTGCTAAGCTTATTAGCACAACCATTTTCTTTTTTATTATAGTGTTCACACATACCGTCCAAAAGAGTTTAAAATGTCTTGACCCATTGTCTTAAGCTTTTGAGTTAAGACACTCTAGACATCTTCACAGTCATGCACTAAAAATATCAAATTAAAATGAAATAGTCACCAAGACCATCAGCATCAAATACACCGAAGACCCAAGATTCTTAATTAGTTTTCCTGGAGTGTACTGCATTCTACTAATACAAGCTGAAGTGATAATTTCCAGTCAAAGGGGACACTAGTCCACGACTACAGACCACAAGCACTTTAAAAGATTTTAAAATAGTACCAGACGCGACAGCACACTACAACTCTTTCAGTTCCTGCTCAAATTGAAGCAATTTTTCCCGAAGAGGTTGCAGAAATTGTTTCATATCCTGTTTTATCCGCTGCTTGTCTTGTTGTTCAAGATCCTTGTCTTCACTAAGCTTCACTTCAATCTACAAATAAAGAATAAAGGTTGGTCACAACTTGCTTCCTGTAAAATACATTACAACATCTTTCTTTCTCTTTCTTTGGCCCTGGAGTGTTGTTTGGAAACTGCAAAGAGGCCACACATTCCGGAAAGGGGTTGTTGAATTTCCAGAGTTGCAAGAAAGCACAATAAGTTAATATTGTGTGTCTTTAAATGCAGGAAACAGGTACAATACTTATCTTTTACCTTTACTGCATTAAGAAGCATATAGCTCTTCGCTTTTCTGTTTAGAGAAGACTAAAGTTCATACAATTCCTGACTACAACTGAATACGCCAGATAAATTTGGTCTGAACAATGAAGAGCAGTGATAGCTTTTCGTTTATCAACAAAACCATTCTCATACCACCCTGTACATTAGTTTCCAACTTGCTCTTAAATTCTTTTATGAAAGTATGAACACATATCTAGCAAGTACCTGCAGATCATCTAGCTCACCAAATGAGAACTCCAGTATATCTATATGGCCTTTGACCGCCTTCTTCTCAGCTCCGACAAGCCATTCCCCTAATTACAGTATAACATCATTTGCTCATTAAATGAAAACAGAAGAACACCGGAGCGGAAAAAACGGATAGACTTCAAGAAACTGATTTCAAAGAGAGAAAAATACCCTTGACTTTGACAGTCAGCTCATATGTGTAGCCAACACACTTTTTATTTCGTACAGTCACCAAGAATGCCTGTTGTGTCATCCAAACATTATGAGCAAAGAAATAGAAATCACAACGCTCAAGACTGCAGAATATTCCACATATGTCAGGAGAGTGGAAGTGGAAGGGTTACAGGTGTATGGCAATGTCACATCATCTTGGCCTAAGTTCGTTTACGAGTTTATTTGTAAATACTCTGATTAATTAAACAGATGCGAAGAGAGGAAACTGTTGAACACAACCAATTCTTGATTCCTAAACACTTTGGCACACAAAAATCTATATTAGATCCCCTCCCCTTGCTAAGATCCTGCAAATTATGTGAGCCATAGGGTAAAACCATGAAACAGTTTTAGGTAGGTTTAAGATACTTGGGGGTCGTTTGGTAGGATGCATTAGAGAAAATAAAGCATGCATTAGCTTTTGGTATTAGTAATCCATTGTTTGGTACATGCAAGTATTAGTTATACAACCTATTTGGTATTATCCTATGTATAACTAATACATAGCAAACCATGATATTAGCAATACCAAGGCTATTTATGCATGCATTAGCATGGTTAAAGACAAAATTGTCCTTAAAATCTCTTAAAGCTAAAGAATATGGAGGGCATTTTTGTAAACAACTCATTTTCTTAAAAATTATGCAATGCATTTTAAGTTTAAATAAACCACACCAAACTGTGGATAAGAAACTATCTCTGCATAACTAATGCTTGCATTACTAACCCATGCATTACTAATCCTTGCATTACTAATACACCTTATTCAGCACTATTCTTATACACTCTTCCAAACGACCCCTTGGTACTTTTTCACCTTCTCCATATCATTGTCTCTCGAAAATTAAAGAGAGAAAAGAGAAGATGACAGTAAAAGAGAGGGAATGCAAAAAACAATTCTTATGTTGTTTCCCTAATATCAACCTCAAATAGCAAACTACTTCAGGCATTAAAAACCAAAGCACTCACATCACCAGAACATCGTGTTACTTCGGCTACTTCTGCTCTACCCCCGGAATACTCCAGTGATCCCACAGATACGAGCAGCTCCTGCCATTCAAAAGAATCAGGCAACATAGATGTATACATACATATCATATACGCACGCACGCACACATATATGGTTCAAACTTTTGATTTCAGTAATAAGTTTCTTATCATAATAAAAGTTGAAACTATTCAGAATATTTTTCAACACCAAAAAAATGAATTGTAAAATTTTCTAACATAAAACATTCATAAAAGAACTAATACAAGTAATAATAAGAAAATATGATAAGACATAAAAAGAAGGCACACCATAGATTCATAAAATGCGTCAAAAACATTCATAAAAGATGATAAGACACCAAAAAAATGAATTGTAAAATTTTCTAACATAAAAGAACTAATACAAGTAATAATAAGAAAATATGATAAGACATAAAAAGAAGGCACACCATAGATTCATTAACATGCGTCAAAAAAGTTCCCTATATGAATCTAAGTTGTTCCGACACGTTCAGTTTAGGTGCCGCACCCGTGTCGACACGACACTAGTATGGGTGTGGGTAAAAGCTCCGTACTAGATCTGGTCAAACAATTTTGGATACTTTGACCACGACGGACGGAAAAATTTGAGACGAGATAAAATTTGATTCCGGAAATCAGAACCAAAACTAGGGTAATTTTGAAGAAAATAGTATACCTTATCTAGGAAATCAATCCTTTACTTATCTACAACTTGAGAATAAAAAATGAAATCTACACTTAACAAGCTATACGTACGTATTCCACAAACAATTTTATAATTTAGAGAGTTTTTTTAATTTTTTTGAATTATTTTTAGCCAGATCTCAGCACCCGTATCCATACTAGGATTCGTATCCCCGAATCTTAGAATTTACATCTCGAAGGATCAGACCTCTAGATCTCCCGAGTCGGACACCCGCACCCATGTCCGATCAACTTAGATATGAATTAAAAGCATCAGAAGGACTATGAATTATATTACAGAATCTTTTAGCATTACGAGCTTATGATACTACGTTGAATTAAATGAAAAGCAATATGATTCATTCATATTTTGTTAAAACTGCAAATAATTACCTTTTCAATATATCACCTGTTGTATATAGTATTATAGTCTAAGATTTTTCCACATTTTTCCACCAAACATCCAAAGACAAGTTTATTTCTGTTTTCTTAAGAAAGGCTAGAAACTTGTGATAGCTGTAAGGAAAAAGTATTTGAGAACCAGTCAGATATCTTTAAAAGTGTTACAGTTCTAATGTTTCCACAGAACATCCAAAATTATTGCAATAGTTTCCTAAGAAAGGTTAGGGACTTGCATAGTTACAACGAGAGACTCTCTCTCTCCCAATTTATGTGTCATACTTTCCTCTTTAGTCTATTCCAAAAAGTGTGTCAAACTTCCTTATTTAATAACAATTTAATTTTAAGCTTCCTATTTTACCATAAATGAAATGATTTGCAGCCACACTAATATCTATGATTTATTTTACAACACAAGTTTCAAAAGTCTTCCTTTCTTTATTAAACTTTGTGTCCAATCAACGCCCATATAAATTGGGACTGAGGGAGTAGTACTTTGCGAACTATCAGATCTCATTTTGTCATGTTAAAAGTAGAAAAATCATTTCAACATAAATATTGGAAACTTCAAATAATTTGTATAGTGTAAATGAACATGCACATATTAGTAATAGATTTATGACGGGCAATATGGAAGCAATGAAATCAAGCATCATGACATCATGCATGGCCATCACCGTGCAATTTCAGAGAACAAGTCAAACAACTGTGAAGAAGCATTTAAAAAAAGATGCATAAACAGTTTGATGGTGGATGGAACTTATATTCACAGAGCCGATTTTTCTGTTGCAAAGAAAACAAAACAAAATTAGAAAGTCCGACCAGAACCAAGACTATGCGCTACTAGCTTGATAACATAAACAGAGCATCCTAAGATTCCCACTGCATAACTACACAGTTAAAGAAAAAGGAACAGAAGATGAATGCAAATCTAACCTGGAGGAGATATATGTAAATATATATGGTTTCCCAACCTACAACATGGTTCTAGTAGGCTAGCATTGTGCCCATTTTTTAGTTCATAAATTACATGATGTCTATAGATACTAGTCTTTCTTATTTGTGGCAAATAATGTCATCCGTATAATTTGCTATTATTAATGGCCTTTAAGAATAACTGAATCCTAGTGCTACATGGTTTAACATTGCACTCCATGTCCAGTTTAGACTTTCAGATTTTGGCAACAGCAAGGAGGGACTTGAAACATGAAACTTATTTTTGAACATTCGGGCAGAAGGAGCCAATCAGATCATCTAAGCCCATTTTTTGCTGCCTATCGTAAAGATAATTTACTCAACTTATTTACTACTCTACCAAGTTTAGTGGAACATTTATTTAAGAAGTACCAATCAGATCTTCCAAAGAGACAATTCCACCAGATCACAGAGCTCATTAGACGTGAAAGCAGAGCTGTAGGTCATAGGAAGAGGCAATTCCATGAAAAGTTTTTAAAACAGGATCACTCCAAAACGTGATGAAGGGAAGAATACTGAAGCTCATACCTTAATTCTATCATTTGCCCATTTATTTAGACTTTTCTCCTCCCATGTTCCAGCCTGCAAAAGAAATGTAGCAATTATCATGAGAACACACGATACAATTGAATCCATAAGAAGAAACAAACACTGCAAGACCACAAGTCATGAATGGTTTCCCTTCAGTTTAAGATTCTATTTATTTATTTAGTATTATTATTTTCTTTTTTGGGGAGGGGAAGGGGATAAATCAGAATGAGTTAGTAGCAGATAACATCTAAAAATCCCAGCTACTAGCTTTCCCTCATTGTCTCTGCTATACTTTCTTTTAATCTCAGTTGTAAAAACTAGCATAGCCCATTAGTCTCATCACCTCAGCATGGTAATAAGCCAACAGCCTGCTTTATTTTTGGACAAAGAAACAAAAAATAAAGCAGGCTGCCAGCCTGCTTTATATTTTGTGGAGTTAACACAATTAATCGCTGGGTGTTTTTTGGGTTGATAGAACCAGCCATTTGTTTCCTTTTTGATAACTGAGAAATCCCCGAGCCCCAGTGGCACTCAGTTTGAACTCGGTGAACAATGGGTAAGTCCTTCCACCCTTCTCCACTTAAATACCGGACTTTTGTTTGTGTGACGGTTCAAACTCGTGACATGCGGCCAGTGTTATCAAAGGCGAAAAGCGCAAAAAAGCTCTAAGGTTCGTTGGGGCTTTAAGCGCAAAGCGCAAATAAAGCGTGGGCTTTAATAAAAAAAGGCGCAACGGGAGAAAAGGTAAAAATATGCATGTAGTCCAAGATTAATCATTATATGCATGAATAACAAATATATGGACAAAGAAATTGAAAACAACTTCACGATAAAGTGAAATATCAATTGTTTAAGGTCGCCTGTTCAGGATTACACTCATTGGCAAGGAAAAGTATGCCTTAGAACTTTGATGCGACACTAAAGCGCCCACAAAGCGAGGCGAAGCGCTCAACGTGTTTTGAGCCTCGTTCAGGGCTTAAGCGCGCCTTTGACAACGCCTAACCCACACATCACTCGCCGCACTCTTACCACTAGACCAAAGCCCTGGGGCAAAAGAACTAGCCAGTTTCTGGTACTATTGTGCTCAAATACGCTAACTATCCATTGTTGTGACTGGCTGCATCACAGATGGAGTTCAATATAGAAGGTACTGTTCAAAACATTTAGAATGTGTAGAATATACCACATATTGTTATGATTAGGGATGTGGCATGTGCAGGAACTAATGTAGGTTCTTTTCCTGTGAATCCCAATGACATAATTATTCACTGAGCTTGAAACTATTTCGCTACCTCTAGTCAAATACACATTAAGACATTTCTGCAAACTAAAAAATATAGAATCCATTTTGCACTGCCTCTATTCCAAATTAAATGTCATCATTTACTTATAGGTTCACTTCACAAGCAAAAAAGGGTTTCTCAGTGTTCCATCACATATGTCCTCAGTGCCTAATTAACTATCCTACTTTTGTTTACAAAATTAATTTACTCGACGTGACAGTCATTTTAACTGGTCTGGTGTCTCTGTCACAACTACTTCAGATTTATCTTGCAAGGATTTTGTCTTAAATGGTGACGTGTCTAGGAACGAAATCAAAAGGCTAAGTTAGGACTTGGAGTTGGGAGGCTTCTCCAATATCAATCTATATTTTTCTCCTTCTGTATCCTAGGTTCCATGACATATTGCATATCTTTATCCTCACAATGTGCCAGTACAGCCTCGCAAAAGTTGACAACATTGAACAGTATAGAAGCCGCTGAAACATTTTTATTTATGTCAAAAGTTAAAAAGTAAAATTATCCAAGTAATAGTCTATATAAACCTCATGGACCACTAAATATTCTTCAGTGTTAGGAAAAGTTCAGCATTTCTTGCGTCCCATGTTGGAATTGTGATTCTGCAAGCTTGATGCAGCAGCGCTGGTGAAACTCCTCTTGGGTGAATCATAATTTATTAATTACCACGATTGCAGGAAAAACAAAAATGTGTAGAATATCTAAAACTACCAGTGCACTTGATTACTTGAATCCTTCAAGTCAAAACACCATTCTCCTATTGCCTACAGCAGAATATTTAGCTACGACTATAATGTGTCTCCAAATATCGAAGTGCCTCTCGCGAGTATTGGACCACAAGGCAACGAAACAACCGGTCAAAAGGAAACACAAAAACATTAGCTACAAGGAGACATATTGTCTTCAGTACCTAAAAAATTCAAACTAAGTCCAATTTGCCATTTTGAGTCATGCTCCATACACACTTGACTACATAGAGTAGACAGCATCATTAAATCTTTACACAATTGCATGAACCCCAGGTACCTAAAAAATCTGATTAAATGACACGCCAGAATTTATTTTGTCAACAAAGCTATGAGCTTTTGGTAAGCAACTGTAAAAACACTGAAAAGCACAGACTATATCAGAACTTAGAGCAATACTTTTTGCATTTACTTGCTATAACTTAGCAAAGACCAGAAGTCTTACATACTTGAAACATTTGCTAATTTTGCATATGCACATAGATATAACATCAGATTCCAGCATAATCCTATATGGAGGCTCATCCACGATTTTAAGCAAGTGGATCTGAATGCTTTTTGCGACAACAGGTGCAGAGCAAAAATAAGTGTATATCTTTTAAACTATTTCGACCAATATAGAGTTCAAGCATGTAAAAAGAGAGAAATCTTCTTATTGACTTGATCACTAGCAATGTACAAGAAGGGCTCAGATGTAGGAGTCCTGAGCTACCAACAACATGATACGTGATTATTCCATACGCCTAACAAAACAAGTACCTAGGAGAATACAATGCCATACCTTAATGAATATTATGAAATTCTCTAATATTCACTTACTCAAATATAATGAACCTAAACATGATTTGAACATGTAACTACACTAACATTCTTGATTTCAAGAGAGCAAAAAGGCAATGACAAAATAACATCCACCCCTTATCCTAAACTGATCAAAATCAAATAAGAATATGATCTTCCTACTCGACCATCACCACAATCCACATCCGTCCTTGATCCAACGCCATTATAAATCAACACAAAAATATAGAGAAACGAAGTGGGTAAGCGGGTCATACCCGATTCCAGGCAGACCCAAGGTGGGTTTGGGGATAATTGGCTTGATTGTTGAGGTCCTGAGAAGTGAGCTTCCTAGGAAGAGGCAAAGGTGCAGCATCTTGTGTCGCCTCCCTCACCCAATAAGTATAAGACGCTGTAGCTTCGTTCTGTTTCTCTGCTGCTGCACCTCCCTCCATTCCCTTCAACAAAATTACTCGCCGCCGATTACAACTTACAACAATGAAGGATCTAAAAATTGCGAAAGGGAATGGAATAAGATGCAGTGAAGGGAAGGGTCAGAGAGAGAAAGACAATGGGTCAAAGGTACTATTTAATGACGTTTTCCGATTTAGAGCAAGTTTGTATTGACTTGTTTCAAGTTGTTTTTAAACTAAAATAACTTTTATCACTTGTAGTGTTTGAATAAAATAAAAAAAATATTTTTAAGCACTTGATTTTAAATTAAAATGACAAAAATAAGTAAAAAGTTAAAATTCTAATTTTTGATTTAAAAATCACTTAAAACAAATTAATCCCTCTTAAACAGTAAAGATGTTTTAGGGTATCTGTTTGCTGATTCGGGAAGGTTCCAGGAGGATGAAGAGAGGAGGGGTTAGGGGTATAAGGACAATAGCGGTGGCGCTTATTCCAAAGTTCGAGGAGTTAGGAGTAACCTATGCTGTAATTTCTTCAATTAATTTTATTTTCAGATTTCAATAAAAGTTGTACACTATTTCATTGTGTTAAAACTTAAAACAAACTACTGATACTGCAATTAATTCAATTTATTAAATATATATATTATAATTGCACATATTGTTTTATACTTATAATAAATTTTAATATATGATAGCAAAGTAGTTATTCCCTTTATTTCAATTTATGTGGACTTTTCTAGAGTAGGATGGTCAAAAGTTCTGTGAATTCTAACATAGATTTTTAAATTTTTTGAAATAAAATTTATGTTTAGAAACTATATAAAAATAATATAAGTTACAATAGTTAAAATTTTAAATATTTTAAGAAAATATTGACAAAAATGTGGTAAAAACTTACAATATTTGATTTTTCAAATAATAATAGGTTTATAAAAATTAAAAGGAAGAGTAACATATATATATATATATATATTAAAAAATATTTATATTGAGCTAAGAAATGTATTGATTGTGTAGATATTCCTTAACGTGAATGGTGGAATCTTACCCCCGCAGTATATACACAGTTTATTGTGAACTTTCCTGGTATGGAACCTTCTTGTTGTTCCTCATGGTTCACAATAAGTAATTTTTTGGTTATTTTTGTACAGATTAAAAAATTTATTTTTTAATATTAATTAGCATAATATTAATTAGCAATGAAATTGACCATATTAATTTTTAATATCTCTTCACATAAACACTCCTAACACATACTCCAACATTATTTACTTCAAGTGCAGTGTAAGAAAAAAATAATTACTTTATTTTTAAAATTTGAAAAAATTAATTATTTTGAATTACAAAAAAAAAACCAAAAAATTACTTATCGTTGCTCGGAGTAGTTGTGTTGCCTTGGACTTTCAACTGCTCAGTTAGAGTCTGAGTCAAGTCTAATGTCATCTCGAGAGTGGTCATTTTGGACTTTCTAGTTCCCCGTTCAATGTTTTCACTTTTACAGTGATGTCCTTTTCACTTTTTAGACCTTTTTACTTTTTAGTAGTATCTACATCAACCACCAATTGGGAAGGTTTGTAAACATGAAAAATATTATTGGACAGTTTAAATTAGGACTACATCCTAAATTAAAACGCATTAGTTCTAGTCAAAATTTTAGTTTTAGGTTAATATAAGAAGATTAATTTTAAATAAAAATTAAATACGTTAAATCAAATCCAATTACATTTTAAGCTCAACAACTAAGTTGGATATGATCTCAATCCGAGATCTTCAAATCGGGTTGAGATCTCATCCAGTAAATTTTGTCTAGTTTTTCTTAATAGGATCTTAGATTGTTGCCACATTTACAATAGAGACTTTAAGCGTGGTGATTTATTTTACTTCGTTCAAGAATTAATTATAGTATAAGACCTAGGTTAATTAAATACATCCATGTCATTATTACCATAGCCTAGCCCCAACTTCTTCCATTCATTCCACAAGAAAGAGTATTGTATATTAATCCGCTCAGAAACTATTATATTCTTGTAAGGCTGCGAAAAATAAAATGACAGATCTAATACCTCTTCCTCTTTTCTGAACGTAGGAAATGAACCTATAAACTGTAAATAATATCTTTCTACATATAATATAAATTCACAAGTTCAAGTGGCGAATCAAAATTCTACAAATAATTTTATTAATGATGAGTAACTGGTGTTTATAGTCTACTGTTGCCGGAAAAATTACTCCGACTCGGACAAGTCATAGTATTCAGACGGAGGCTCAAAGTGGAGGAGACGGTGGGATTTAGGTTATGTCTGAATATGTTTAATTTGATGATCTCAAACTCTTTTTATTCCTCTTAAATTGATGGCCATTTATGAGTCCACGTGTACATAATAATGCATATAATTTGCAACCAGCTGTTATGGTTCTAGAAGTTAGTAGTAAGGATATTTTAGTATAACTAGTATAGTACCCGTGCGATACAATGAGAATATAAATCGTGTTGTATGATCTAATTTGTTTGACTATATTATATCATATTGCTTGAATTAAATTTCAATTTTCTTATTTTTATCCAAAGAAACATGCCCAATAAATAATCTTATGAAATTAAAAAAAGATTCATATGGTCATCAAATAACTTTTCAATTCCTTACTTTTCTTTACTACAAAATCTAGTATATTTAGTATTATTTCATTTGCTATTTTGACGTTTTATTAGCTTGTTACTTGACTTAATATTTTTATTAATTCTCTCTTTTTAATATAATATAAATATAAATATATTTTTCTTACTCCTGAAACTTTTTCTTGACATTTTTTTTTCATTGTACATCTTTATTTGAATTCGTCCATAATATAAATTAATTTTTTCTTTATTAATTATAAATCTACCATTTTTTTAATAAATGGTAATTTTGTATTATATGCCTTGAAATTAAGTTTTTCTTCTCCTTTGACTTTTTATTGAAATTATTTTTAAGATTTAATTATTAAAGTTAACTATCTTTTAAAATTATACTTTATTGCTTGGTATTCTTCCATTGCCTAATATTTTGGATTTTTGACTTTATCTTTTGAGATTTAAGCTAAGTGATATTTTACATATGTATAATTTTTATCATTATAACTCAAAACGCTTTCTGATTTGAAATTCTAATAAATCTTATCAATTTATATTTTATACTATTTTTTCTCCTTTTGTTCCTCAGTTATCGTTATTGCTTTATTCGTTGCTCAGTATGAGTGCACTGTCATGTGAAGTTTCTATTAGTTTACCTTTAGATCTAATGTCCTCGCTTATTACCTCCTTTAATACAATGTAGATAATATAGATTTATTTATGTATATTTACAACTTTTCTCATCATAATTCTTATTATAAGTTTTATGTTGTGTCACGACCCAAAACCCACTATAGGTCGTGATGGCGCCCAACGTCGCCGTTAGGCAAGCTAACGGTGATCTATCATGTTAATTGTTCATTTTATTACTTTCGAAATCATAAATTTTTATTAAGAAAATTTTCACCTTTAAAATTAGGGGTACATACATAACTAGTAATGCATAAAAATAAAAGGTGATAATAATATGCGAATCCGTGAGCATCAACTAGACTATCCCAAAATCCGGTGTCACAAGTGCATGAGCATTTACTAAGGAGTACAATAATAATATAACATATGTCTGCATGAGCATTTACTAAGGAGTACATAGCATTTCCTAATTCCATGTCCAATTTCGTGGTAAAATCCAAAAATATCAATTTCTAGGTTTCTTTCAAAATCTCACAATTTCTACTAATTTTCATGTTAAATCCTTGTAGAATCCATGTAGTTAGCTAACAATATGCAGGAATTACTTACCTTGCAATAGATGATGAAAATCTCCCCTTGAAGCTCTCCAAAAAGCACCCAAACCAAGAGAGAAATGAGTGAAATGAGCAAAAATCCCGATTTAAAATAATTTTGCCCAGGCGTTGCCTTTCGCCGCATTCTGAAGCCTCGCGATCGCGAAACAATACCACCTCTGCCGCCAAAAATGCTCTACGCGATCGCGTCTGAAGACTCGTGATCGCGAAGCATGACCAATCCAACAATCGCGAACGCGGGACAACTTTGCGTTCGCGAAGACCAGTTCCATCAGCCCCTGCTTCAACACTATGCGAACACGTAACTTCATTCGCGAACAAGATGGTCCAGCCCAGGACACTACGCGATTGCATAGCTTAGCCCGCGAAGGCGAAGAACAAATCCCATATGCTCCCACTTACCTTCCGCGATCGCGTCTCCCTCATTGCGATCGCGAAGCATGCCAAGGACACCAGAAACCAGCAGCTGCATATCACCCAAACTTGGTCCGAAATCATCCCGAGGCCCCCGGGACCCCGTCCAATCACACCAATCAGTCCCAAAATATGACACGAACCTACTCGAGACCTCAAATCACACCAAACAATATCAAAACTACGAATCAGCGATTGAAACCTTTCTTTAAAATATTTAAATTTTGACGAACGCGTTCGAATTACACTTAAACATTCCGGAATGACGCCAAACTTTATGCGTAAGTCATAAATCACAATACGAACCTATTCTAAGGTTCGGAACTTCAAACGAACATCGATAACAACAAAATCTACTTCAAATAAACTTATGAAATTCTAAAACTTTCAAAATGTCAACTTTTCATAATAAGCACCGAAATGCTCCCGGACTACCCGATACTCAACCCGAACACACGCCCAAGTCCGAAATCATTATACGAACCTATTAAAACCTTTAAATCTCGATTCTGATGTCGTTTACTCAAAAATAAAATCTTGGTCAACTCTTCCAACTTAAAGCTTCCGAATTGAGAATTTTCCATCTGAATCAACTCTGAACTTCCCGAAATTCAATTCTGACTACACGTACAAGTCATAATACATGAAGTGAAGCTACCCAAGGCCTCAAACCGTCGAACGACATGCTAGAACTCAAAACGACCGGTCGGGTCATTACATGTTGCTTGCAATTATTTCAAATAGACTTTTCTTCTATGTTTAAGTTCAAATTCAAGAAGAGTAACTAATTATTAACAACACATAATATATAATTTAATTTATTTAAAATTTAAATTTCAAAAAAAATTAATTATTATCTAACTTAACTATATTTGTCCTAAAATTGCCAAATGACTTTTTATTATGTTGTTACTTTGCTTAAAATGGTATATTTGCCTCCTTTTATTATATATATATATATATATATAGATTTTACTTTGTCCAAAATATATGTTATTTTATTATTTTGTACAAAATGTATCAATATTTTTAGAATTGTTTTCTACATTATATGGAATAAATAATTAGACTTTTCTTCAATTTCATTTTTAATATAAAGTTTTAATTTGTATATTTTTTACTATGTTGCTTGTAATTGTTCCAAATTCAAATTAGACTTTTCTTCAATGCTTAAATTCAAATTCAAAAGAGTAACTAATTATTAACAACACATATTACATAATTTTTTTTAAAAATTTTAAAAAAAGAAATTAATTATTATCTAACTTAACTAAATTTGTCCTAAAATTTTCAAGTGACTTTTTATTATCTTTCCACTTGTCTTAAAATGGTATCTTTGCCTCTCCTTTTATTATATATAGATATCATATATATGGATTTTCTTTTGTATTGATTTTATTTAGGTGATTACAGAGTTTGTTAGTAGAGATAGGAATAGTCTAGTCATGGAATCTTTTTTTCTTTGTATTAATATATGGATAGCACTGTACATATGACACAATGAATAAAAAATATTTTTCATACAATCTTTCTTGAATTTCTTCATGGTATTAGAAGCAATAACTCATTGATTTTTGTTTCATTTTACATTCCAATATCTTTTCATTTTTTTTCTTTGAACACCTACAAAATGGGTACTAAAGAACTGTTTTCTAAATCCAAAACTGAGATTGATATTTCACATCCTTATTTCCTCTTCTCCTCCGATTCTATAGGTATGAATCTCATCAACACTACCTTTGATGGGACCAGATATAGAAATGGAAGAAGAGGAGTTCTTATCTCTTTATCTACCAAAAATAAATTGAAGTTCATCAATGGAACCAGTGCAATACCAAAGAAGGATTCATCTCTATTAGTTTAGTGGACACGTTACAATAACATGGTAATAACATGACCACTTAATTCTCTTAGTAAAGAAATAGCTGAGAGTGTTATTTACTCACACACAACTGCAAATATATAAAATGAACTAGAGAAAAAGTATGGACAAACTGATGGTACAAAGCTATTTCAGCTTCAAAGAGAGTTGAACAATATCAATCAAGGAACTAGTGATATAGCAGCTTCAAAGAGAGTTGGACAATATCAATCAAGGAACTAGTGATGTAGCTGCTTCTTTTACCAAATTGAAAAGGATATAAGAGCAATTGAAAGAATTAAATACTTTCATGACATGTAGTTGTGAGTGAAGTCGTGGAGCTAAGGAGCACAATCATAAGATGCTTGAGGATCATAAGTTAATACATTTTTTTTATGGGCCTAAATGAGACGTATAGTGCAGTTAGAGGAAATGTGTCGATGATGAAGCTTCTTCCTACCACAACACAGGCTTGCTCTATCATTTTGCATCAGGAGTCAGAAAGACAGGCACATTCTACTCATGAAATTCCTAATGACTCTTCTACTTTCATGACTGGCATAAATAGACTCCACAAAAGAAAGTTATGGAAACTAAAGGGGCAAGTCACTACCCGGTAAGAAAGAATGATTCATATTAAAGATATTGCAAGAAAACGGGTCATGAAAAAGAGCAGTACTATAAATTAGTAGGATATCCTCTATACTTCAAGATTAACAGGCAGAACAGGGGAAATTTCGGAAACCAGCAAGCAAATGTTGCAGAAGTTGAAGGATCTCTCACCTCAGGAATCAGAGGAAATGCAGTCTCAAATATGGTTAATAGCCAAGGTGTCACGACCCCAATTTTCCTCCGTAGGATGTCGTGTCGGCACTTAGTCTCTAAGATTAGATAAGCCTAACACTTACTGAATTAATAGAAGAATTCAACCATCAACTGATAAATATGAAATTTAGAAATCTTTATACACAACTTACAAATTTCAAAACTGGTTGTATAAGTCATAAGCTCTACCGAGTTTACTAGAAAGTCCCTAAATACAACTGTTCGGAATAGAATTAAAGAGTACAAATATAATAACAGAAGGTGACTCCAAGGCCTGCGAACGCGACGATAGGTTTACCTTGAGTCTCCACAGCAATGCTCGACTAGCTAGCTAATAATCAACAATAACCGTGGCACCTGGATCTGCACAAAAATGTGTATAGGCGTAGTATGAGTACACCACAGCGGTACCCAGTAAGTATCAAGACTAGCCTCGGTGGAGTAGTGACGAGGGACATTCAAGACATCTACCGGACTAAACAACCGGACAAGTATGAAGGTGAACTAACAGAGAAACAATATTAATATAAAGCTAAGCAGGATAAGGAATACAAAATAATGCTTGCAATGATACACTAGTAACATCAATATTTAACAGGAAACAGTCAGGTAATAGTGCTGTAGAGTAAGCTGAACACACTCTAAGTCTGGTGATACCAAATAAAGGAAAACCAGCAACAACTCAATAAGAACAACCGCTTTTACACCAGATCTGTCAAGCATTTCCATGAGGTACCAAACCTCATAATCACAGCTCGCGGGTTCCAATTCATGAACCCTAATCCCTTGACATCTTGTGCTCGCATTACAATTCATAACCACACGGACGACTCACGTGCCGGGAGAATAGCTCTCACACAGAAGGCAAGTAGACAAGGGTACATGTAATGGTCAATAGAGTCATGATTCATCTTCTTAAACTGATATGGGTGATTCAGGTGCGTGTACACTTGTGCTAGTATTCTACCATAATTCAAGTCAACAAATGAGAGTAGAGACAACGAATGGCACATAAGAAATGATCACCACAAAATGTACAGTGTAAGTAAGACAACAATAAAGTTGAAGCAATGGCAAGCACAACAAGATTGGCTACATAGAACTAAGCAAATATTGCAACACGAAAGAAGACAATTAATAGTATGCTAAGGAAACAACAATAAAAAACAAGTACAAAAGAATGGGGAAATGACAACAAGAGCCCTACCGAGGTACCGCCTCGTAGTCTCAAATCATAAAATGAATCACAACTTTCCTTATATCATCTCGGGAGCCTTTATATTTAGTTTTGAAAATCATTTTCCTGAAATAGCATCCCGCATTTTAGCCCACCTTATCACACTGTATGACTTCTAGCAGTTCTCCTACTAGCCATGCGTTTCAAGCCCACCTTATCTCACCGCATGCGTTTCAACACCCAGATCTTATACCATCACATGCGTATTAATAATAACAACAACATGGCAGAAACCTCGTGCAACGCAATAACAACCGCGTGGCAGAAACCTCGTGCAAACACAAGAATAATCGCAGGGCAGAAACCTTGTGCAAACACAATATGACGACTCGGCCGATCGTCTTGAGAGTTATAGCCCCGATCCCTTATTAACTGATTTACCCGTATCTTTTTCTGCTATTGTGACTTGCCGGGAGGTTTCATTTTGGTTTTTGGAAGTGTTTAGGACCGTAGTCGGAATTGAGTGAAGACGACTCTGAAATGAAATTCTGTCAATTTTGTTAGCTTCTTTGTTTGATTTTGGGCTTAGGGACGTGTCCGGATTGTGTTTTGGAGGTCCGTAGCTCATTTAGGCTTGAAATGGCGAAAGTCGAATTTTTGGAGTTTTGGACCGGTAGTAGAATTTTTGATATCGGGGTCAGATTTTGATTCCGGAAGTTGGAGTAGGTCAGTAGTATTGAATATGAATTGTGTCTAAAATTTGAGGTCAATCAGACGTGGTTTGGTTGGTTTCGGCATCGGTTATCGAATTTGGAAGTTTCAAGTTTCTTTAAGTTTGAATTGGAGGGTGATTCATGATTTTATTGTTGTTTGATGTGATCTGAGGGTTTGACTAAGTTTGTATGGTATTTTAGGACTTGTTGGTATATTTGGTTGAGGTTCCGGGGGCCTCGGGTGTGTTTCGGATGCTCAACGGATCATTTTGGACTTTGGAAAGATAGCAGATTTTTCTGATTTTTGTTGCAGAAGTTTGTTCTTCGCGTTCGCGAAGAGGAGCTCGTGTTCGCGAAGGTGTGGCCAGTGGAAGCATCGTGAACGCAAGGAGTAGGAAGCATTCACATAGAGGAAAAATGGAACAGCTGGGACCCCAAGGATTTGTTCGACGCATTAGCGTAGAGGAGAGCGAGTTCGCGAAGGGTCTGGCAGGTGAAGCTACGCGTTCGCGAGAGGACCCTCGCGTTCACGAAAGAGGAATTTCAATCAGTGGAATTTTGTTCTACGTGAACGCGAGAAGATGGCCGCATTCGCGA
This sequence comes from Nicotiana tomentosiformis, assembly GCF_000390325.3. Lineage (NCBI taxonomy): Eukaryota > Viridiplantae > Streptophyta > Magnoliopsida > Solanales > Solanaceae > Nicotiana > Nicotiana tomentosiformis. Next base: position 41,155,722 of record NC_090816.1, on the reverse strand, counting down.
AGAAGGATTACCTGGGCAGTACTTAAACATTTCAAAATCGAGGGTTAGCCATTTTTATCAAAACTTGAGTTTGGGAGTTCGGATTTGGACGAGATTTTGAGGGATTTTCAGAGATATCAATTGGGTAATGATTCTTAACTTGATTTTGGTTATAACCCACTAATATATAATTAATTTTATCATTTAATTTCAGATTTGGGGTGAAAATTGGGAAAATTGAGAAGAGTTCTTAGACCAAATTTTAGGGTTTTGATCGAGATTTTGGTATAGGATTTGAGTAAATTTGGTATGGTTAGACTCGTGAGTGAATGGGTTTTCGTATTTTGTAACTTTTACCCGATTCCGAGATGTGGCCCGGGGAGACTTTTTGGGGTATTTTTTTAATTTCTTGCCTTAGCTTTGATTTCGTTAGCTAGATTAGTTTCTTGTAGCTATATTTATGTTATGTAATTAGTTTTGGCTAGATTTGAGCCATTCACATTCAAATATTCGTGGAAAGAGCATTGTGACAGATTGATTTGAGCTTGGTTCGAGGTAAGTGGCTTGCCTAACCTTGTGTGGGGGAACTCTCCTTAGGATTTGGTACTATTTGATATGTGAGCACCGTGTACGTGAGGTGACGAGTACGTACACAGGCTATTTATTGTAAAACTCCATTTTTCACTAAGTCATAACTTGTTTTCTCCTTAATTGAGACATACCAGCATATGTAAATATCCTGTTTAGACTAAAATAGCATGCCTACTTATTTAACTGCCTATTTGAACTCTGTGTAGCTTGTTTAGTGAAATTACCTGCTTTCTGTGACTTGAACTTAGTCTAAATTGTAGGATTACTTGCTATAACTGTTATTTCGGTGGGTTGCGCTGCATATTTACTTTGGGACTACAGAACGATATTCCGGCAGATCCTCCTGTGCTGCATATTTACTTAGGACTACGGAACGGTATTCCGGGAGATCCCCCTGTATGACATATTTTCTTTGGGACTACTGAATAGTATTTCGGGAGATCCCCCTATTTTGCATATTTATTTGGGACTACGAAACGGTATTCCAGGAAATCTCCCCTGCACATTTACGTTTGGGACTACGAGACGGTATCTCGGGAGATCCCCTGTTGTTATCACTGTGTTCTGAGCTGTTGTCTTTCATTGTTCTATTCTTGTTAGATTTCCATATTTATTTTACTGTGATATTTCATTCTGTCTTATTTTATTATATTTATACCAGTAGGGCCCTGACCCGATCTCGTTACTACTCGACCGAGGTTAGGCTTGGCACTTACTGGGTACCGTTGTGGTGTACTCACGCCCTTTTCTGCACATGTTTTTCGTGTGCAGATCTAGGTTCATCTTACCAGCCTCATCATTAGTTGCAGTCGCTGCTGCTTATTGGAGACTTCAAGGTACATCTGCCTGCGCCCGCAGATCCTCGGAGTCCTCCTCTATTCCCTATGTTCATTTTGCCTTCTTTCTATAGAAATGATGTATAGAACGGTTAAGACTTCTTAGTAGCTTGTGACTTACGGTATTCCGGGTTTTGGGAAAAAGTAAATATTGTATATTCCGAGTGGCACTGTTTCTGCTTATTTACTATATCTGTTAGCAGTTATATTTGTGTTTTCATCTCATTTCTGCAATAATTAGGCTTACCTAGTCGTAGAGACTAGGTGCCGTCATGACGGTTCACGGAGGGAGAAATTGGGTCGTGACACACAATAACAACCGCACAACAGAAATCTCATGCAAACACAATAACAATTCTCTCAACAACAACACGTGTGCCAAAACATAACAACTCAAATAAATGACTTTCACAATATGTGCCCACATGCCACAACATTTCCTCTAAACAATTTCAATATCACAACCACGCATAGCCCTCAGCTCAGCAATACTGAATACAACAGCAACAATGACAATAATGCGAGAATACATCAAGTAAATCAACTCAGGAACTTCAAAACACAAGGAAATGGAAGAACGAGTTCTCAAAGAAAGACACAACATGGAGTAATGGTCTCAATAGGAATAGCTCAACAAGGAAGAGATAATGTGTAGCAATGATTTCACAAAAGTACAATTCAACGATAAGAGGGATAACATGAAGCAATGATTCCAATTAAGGATAAGTCAACAATGATAAGGGATAACAAAACTTCATTTAGGGTTGAGCAATTACGGAAGAGATACAACAAAATCAATTAAGGATAAGCAAATTATGGAAAAAGATAATAATAACTTCAACTAATGATAGGCAATTATGGAAAATATAATAATAACCTCAATCAAGGATAAACAATTACAGAAAGAATAGCATGGCAATAAAAGTGGCAATAACTTCAGTTAAGGTACATAAGAGTTTAATCGGCAATAAGGGTAAAACATGAAGCAATAAATTCCAAATAAGACGCGTAAGGGTGAATTTAGTAAATGGAGAATTTAACATGACAAATCAACTTCATATTGAATGGACATAAGAATCTAAGAGCCCTAATCGGTCAAATTTTCACAAATATGCACAGGCACGTACTCGTCACTTTGCGTACACGGCCTTCACATGACACAATTAGCACAAATGACTCGAATCCTAAGGGGTAGTCCCCCCCTCCACAAAGTTAGGCAAGATACTTACCTCAAAGAAGCTAGACCGATACTCTAAAATGGGCTTCTCGAGTGAAACAACCTCCGGACAGCTCAAATCTAGCCAAAATAACTTCAATTCATAAATAAAACTCATAGAAATAATTTCGGATAATAAAGCTTCAATCTTTAACAAAAACTAAAAAGTCAACCCAAAAATCAACCCCCGGGCCTGCACCTCGGAACTCGATAAAATTTACAAAATCCGAACACCCATTCGATGACGAGTTCAACCATACAAAAATTACCAAATTCCGATATCGAGTAGCCCTTCAAATCCTCATTTTACATTTTGAAAGATTTCTTCAAAAAATTTCATTTTTCCTCAGCTCAAAACACTAATTTAATGATAAAATTAAAGATAAAATCATGAAGTATAATCAATTCTGAGTGAAGAACATTTACCCCGAAGATTTGCTTGAAAAACTCATGAAAATTCGCTCAAATCTGAGGTCTACAACTCAAAATGTGATAAAAATGACCAAACCCTCGATTTGGAAAATATGTTCTGCTGTCCAGGTATTTGCACATCGCGATCGCGAAGGAAGAAATGACTACTGCCTAGAAATTTTGCTACGCGATCGCGAATAGATACATGCGATCGCGAAGAAGGGAACACTGATGCCCCAAGAAATGTACTACGCGATCGTGTAAGTTGAAATGCGATCGCGTACAAGACATCACATGGCCCCCACGAGAGGCTCTATGCGAACGCAGAAAAGGGATGTGAACGCGAAGAAGTAGAAGCCAGCGTATGCGATCATGGACTGATCCATGCGAATGCGAAGAGGAAGAAAGACCAGCCAACCAAATAGCTTTCGCGATCACGGCTGCACCTACGCGATCACAGAGAAGGAAACAAGACACCAGAAATGCAGCATTCCAAAACATAAGAAAATGGCTTGTGGCCCATCCGAAACACGCCCGGGCCCCCGGGACCCCGACCAAATATACCAACAAGTTCCATAACATAACATGGACCCGCTCGAGGTCTCAAATTACCTCAAACAATGTCGAAACTATAAATCACTCCACGAATCAAACTTATGCATTTCCAAATCTTCAAACTTCTAAAACTCGCGCCGAAACATATCGAATCAACCCGGAATGACGTCAAATTTTGCATACAAGTTCCAAATGATATAAAGGAGATAATACAACTCTCGGAATCGTATTCTGACCCTGATATCATCAAGGTTAACTCTCGGTCAAACCTCTCAACCTTTCAAAACTTCAACTTTCCAATTTTCGCCGAAATGCTTCTAATTAACCTACAGACCTCCAAATCCGGAAGCACGCCTAAGTCCGAAATATTCATACGAAGCTATTAGAATCATTAAAATGTCATTTCATAGTCGCCTACGCAAAAGTCAAAACTCTGATCAACTTTTACCACTTAAGCTTCTAAAACAGGAATCCTTCTTCTAAATTGACCCCGAATCATCCGGAAACTGAACTCGGCCACACATGCAAGTCATAACACATAATACGAAGTTGCTCAAGATCTAAAGCTGTCGAACGTGATGCTAATTCTCAAAACGACCGGCCGGGTCGTTACACAAGGATTCTCTAAGGAGCAATGTGACTATTTGATTCATTTATTCCAATCTATGTAGGGAGGTGGTTTTATTTCCTCAATTTCTGAACCCACTACAAGTGCAAGCTTTGCTGGTATTGAAGCTGGCTGCAATATATTCACTTCATTTTTGTTTTAGTATTCCTAGTGTTCTTTGGATAATCGACTCTGGTGCTACACGACACGACTTTTAATGAATACCGGTTACATGATGTCATAGTAATTAGAACACCTATATCAGTTAATTTGCCTAATTCATATAAAGTAAAAGTTACCTGTATAGGAAAGCTTCAATTGTCTCATGGTGTTGTGCTTCACAATGTGCTCCATGTTCCAACATTCAAGCATAACCTTCTTTCAGTCACGAAACTATGTGAGCAATTTAATTGTAGTCTGACATTTGACAAAATTGGTTGTTATTTACGGTCCCTTCCGGAGGAGGGGTCAAGTTTTTGGTGATGCATCTGCTGGACTTTACCTGGTGCCGAATAACTCTCTTCATATCCAAGCCTCACCTGTCAAGAGCATTGCTCCAGTGTCTTCTTCCAACCAGTTGTCCAAGTCAAGTTGGTTAGAGTCTGTTTCTTTTCCAACTTCTGTTTGTCAAAGGCCTTTATGCCTAAGGTCTTAGAGTCATGTTAGTCCTGTTTGTCATGAAAACCTCAGTAATAATAAAAGCGCTTCAGTTTACAATGTTACCGAATTGGAGAGTTTGTGGCCTAAAAGACTGGGATATTTGCCCTTTCATCAATGAAACATATAACATGATTACCTATAAAGTTCATAGAAAAGAAAGAATTCCTGTTGGCGACCAATTTTGACCCTCCCTTTTATAATTAATTTACTCGCACTTAATGATTTTTAGTAAGTATATTGTAAAATATTTTCTAATTAATGAATATTTTCTTAAGTAATTAATGGTGTTAAATTAATAATTTAGAATTAAAATTACAAATATATTACTCTTACTATTTTTGAAACTATGAAAATAACTTTTATATTCATTACATAGGTCTAAAATTAATTTAATAAGTTATTCCTTAATTTTGGTAAAATAGCCTACTCTTACTAAATAAATCCGAAATTAAATAGAAAATAGGGTATTTAATAGTTAACTAATTATAGTAACTAGTAGATTTTAATTTCTGTTACACTTTATTAAAATTATTTAAGTTTGTTTAAATTAATTTTAAAAGGGTTAAAGATCAAAGAGCTACAATTGAAATTTTAATTAAATACAAGATGGCTATTTGTTAATATAATTTCAGCCCAAAATATTGGCCCAAAGCCATCTGACCCAGTCCAAACCCCTCCTCTCTTTCCATCTTTGTAATCCGGTCCACTCCCAATGAACCAATCATAACTTGCCACATCGCCCTTCCACACAACTCACAAACGAAACATAATCAATCTCAGTCGTCCATCCCTCAAATCAACAACCCATGTTTATCCCCGTTTTTCCCTTTAATTTTAATACTCCACCAGATTCAATCTTGACCGTCCAAATCCAACAATACATCGGTTGTCGTATTACACTATTTTAATTATTTAATCCCTGATTTATTAGGGCCATTGATCTAAAGATCCAACGGCCTAGATCTCTTCAACCCGTTTAAACCCCTAGAGACAACCCAATCCCCTCAAATCCTAATCATTCGTCTCCCAGACTCAGGCACTCCCTTTCCCCTTTCACTCTCTATTCTCTCGTCTACTCAGCTCCATCAATCACCAGACTTTGCACAAATTCGTGCAAGGTCATGAAATTTAACTTCAAATTATCTCTTTTTCCTCTTGAGCCGCGAATCTAGCCGATCCTTTTCCTTTTTTTTCTGATAAAAGTTGAAATCCCCAAATCTAAAACCCTAGACCAAAAGAATGAAACTTCGAAATCTTCTGATTTCTCTTATGCTCCATTAAATCTTAGCATGCATGAAGGTTTCTCAAGGTTTCATCATGAGGACCCGATACCCAGATGTCAAACACAGTGACCTCTGTGTTTTAGAGCCTTATCCGATGGATTATGATTCTTGAGTCGCCCAAGTAAAATCCTTTGATGATTTCCCCCTCTGTTTTCTCTGATTTTACTTGCTTTGCTTCCATTATCCGATATTCGTCATCTTCTACTCACCATTTCAAATCTGATTGGAACCCTAGTCATTAAATGACACTATAAATAGAGTCTTCAATGCTCACACCTAACAACATAGAAAACGAACAAACACTTAAGAGAATTAAAGCTTTAGACTTCTCACTAATTTTATTTTACTTCTTCGATTTTGAGTTCGTCTACTGTTCGAGCTTGAGTTTAGATTCTTAACGGCTAAACAAGAAGCTTTTGTTTGGTTTGCTATTCGTAGAAGGTCAGTGTATGCTGACCCACCCTTTCTTTGATTATTTTGTGTTGTTTCGTGCTTTTGATGTTTCCCTCTGATTGATTGTCTTTGTTTGTAATGGATATTACTAGTACATGACTGATCATCTTGTTTTGATAACTTATGGTTTGAGCTAATCATTTCCTTGATAATCTGTAACTATTCTAACATTGGTTGAATATTTTACGAACATGATGAACTTCACCAGATAAATGCTTCCCTAAAAATGAATAACCTAAGTCTCACTAAATTGCTGCAGTTAGTTGAGAGGCTGTGATGATTCTATGTGTGTTCTATTAGCTGTACTACCATGTTTGCTAGCCTAGTTCAATCTGTGTCTTTTATTGTTCCTTAATCCCATGTTAAGAATTTATGCCTGCTATTTGTGTTATATTGTCTCTTGAAGTTAAGCAAGGCTATTTTACTTGTTAACATGTATAAAACTGATTTCCTCATCGTATCTATATTATAACCACTTAACTTGTTTTCTTAGACTGATTAATCTGCTAATGAAACCATGCCTACCTTAACATGTAAAGCTCACAAGATTTTGTGATTTGAACTTCTGTGGTGGATTCACCAACTTGGTTGTTAGATCATCTGCTCACTCAATATGTTCTATAATCTTGGAAACTTTTAGAAATATCACTATATATGTTTAGACTTCTTCCTCTCTTCTAATATGCTTCTATGATTCTAAGACCTCTTAAGGGATTACTGTAAAGGTTTTTTCTATTAACTTCCTTGATTATGTGATCATATTTGTGAAGCCTCACCCAAATATAAATGTGTTCTGAAATGAAACTGGTTTAAGTTCTAATGAATTTCTGTAGTTAATCTTATATGACGTCTGACTGCTACTGTTGACCTAGCAAACATGTTTAGAATTGTCTTTAGGGATCTGATTAAGAAAAATAATTTGGTTGAGAGTTATTGCTGTTGTACATGTATATCATCCCCTGAACTGACCATACCATGTTAAGATTCATTATGCCTGTACTAATGTATTCACCTGTTTAGCCGGACTAGTTATCTTGTTATTAGTGCTCTGCTTATTCCATGTGAAGCCTTCTTTGTTCTAGACTTTTATAATGAATTTGCTGGCCTGACCCTATGCTCTACATGTTGTAGTCTTGCACTCATTAAGGATATTTCTTGTATGTGCTTGATTGTCTTCTCCCGGATTTCTGCACTCATTCGTGTTATCAAACAGACTCCCTGCTTATCTTTCATATTCATGCCTATGTTCTCACATTGCCCTGTCACATAATGAAGATTTAACCTTGCTAAGTTTGCATAAGTTAACTATGATTCATTTGTGGATTTAAGAAGAACCTTCTGATGTTATTTGTTCTGTCTGAGTATAATACTGTGCCTTGACTATTAATGAACCAAGTGAAAATATGATATCAGGAATCTTTTAAGGAGAAAATGGTCATCTATTAAGTTGAAACCATTTTTTTTACTTAAATACTCCTGCTGATGCTCCTTAGAGATCCTATATGAAACTATTAACTCATATACCTACTAGAATTTAAGACATGACCTGTGCAAAAACCCTTGATTAACTTAAGCATGAATTTTTAAGTTTGAGGACCTCTATAAATTTGAACTATGTACCTCTTCTATTTCTTAAGTTGCCTGACTCAATGGTTTGAACTTTTGAAATAATCTACTACTGTTCTTTTCCCTTAATTGCACCTGTAATTGTTTTCTCTGAGTATTCTTCTGCACATTGGTAGTTCTTAATAGTGAACTACACAGTGGTGTTTGGGTTGTTATCTCTTTGGTGTTATATATTATTACATGTTCATAGTAACATTCTGTATAGTTTCTGTTAGAAGTTCACATGCCTAAATCTGTGTATTATTATTACAATTGTATTGAAACTTACAAATGAATGCCTCATTGGCATTTAAACCTATAGGGAGGAGTAAGTGTGAGTGGTTAGAGGTATTTAGGAGTGAGTTTTAGTTTATGGTTGAGATACTCTACCTGACACAAGCATTACTTGGGGTCCTTGAGACCCTTGTGAATTTTGAAGGGCCAGGCTCTCAAAGGGTGTCTTGGCTATAATTGAAATTTTATCTTAAGCCCTTAATCATTGATATTTGCTAATCTCTTTATGGTTAGTGTCTAATGAAAAAAAAGGCTTCACTGTAATTTTCCTTACTCCGCTCGATCTTACACAGTTTTATTTACATTCTTAACCACAAATATTTGTTACAGTCTCATTTAGGCCTTACGATTGATCTTATCTGCATTTGAATATCCTGTTGGGCTTTGTCACTAATTTTTGCCTTTTTCTTTTGAACATGTAACTAAACTGGGCCTGCTAAGGTTTTCAAGAACTCAGGTCCAAGTTCCAGCCTTTGAGTCTGAAGTCATGGAAGCCGTTGCTGCTTGTCTACTGTTCCCTGGGCCTAACCTTCTTCAGGTCCAAACTACTGAGTCTAATTTTCTTCCCTTCCTCATTGTTAAATGAACCGAGTATGTTATCTTTTTTTTTACATGTGTATGATACTAATGATAGATATTGATTGAATGTTTTATTCTCCTTAAGCCTTTAGGAACCTAGGCAAACCAAGATCCATAGGTAATAAAAAAAATCACCGTTACATTACGATTAGCTATAAAATTTTGGCATTTTGATCATTTATCCTTCATTACATAAGATTCCATTTTTAATCACGCTAACCATTTTAATGGAGTTTTTGAAGGTCAAAACAGATTTGAAAAGCAAGTAATTCTTCTTCTAAAGCCGGAATTGAAAGGGAGATTTCAAAGTCAGTTTTTTCTATAAACAAAATCACCTCGGTTGGAATCAAGGATTATTAAATTTTCAGCGATTCTTTTTTTCAAACATGTTGCTACAAATTGAAACAAATTTCCAAAGGTATATTCAAGGCCCATTTCTAATAATCTTTACTCTACTAGACTTTTATAAATAACCATGTTATTCAAACATAGCCACATCTTACGTCTTTGCAAATCTTGTAGGTGTAATTGTTATAAAGACATTTTTCAAATCTCTTCAATCATGTAGATGTAAAGATTTCAAATGGATTTTACAAATTAAACCTACATCCTCTTTTCAAAGTACATATATTATTTCCTTTCAAAATGATAAGTTTAAAAAAAAAAAAAACATAAAATAGAGTAAGTCACACACATTTAGCACTAACTAAAGTAGAATATAGATATTTAATTCCCCGAACCTAGTCTAAGTCCTATGGAGCTACCTCAGGTAGATTTTAGGGAGTGCCTAACACCTTCCCCTTAGAAGAACAAGAACCCTTACCCAAATCTCACCGGTTAGTAGACCAATAGGATAATAATCTAATAAACAATAGGTACCTTAGTATACCTTTAAATATTAGGTGGCGACTCTCTTTTATCATCAACAGGAAAACTACTAGTTGAATCTTGTTTTGACTCGCGCAAAATAGGGTTCAACAACATGGCGACTCTGCTGGTTATTACATTTAGGTTCTGACCTTAGCAGACTTAGACTAGAATTGAAATTTAGGAATCTTTATACACTGCTTTAACTGTGTTTAATTTGCAACTATGTGCTTACTTGCCTTAGTTGTTCATTATATACTTATATGCTTACTTTAAAGTTATTACTATCATCCCGCTATCTGTAACTGCTTTATATATATATATATAGTCATCATACTCTTTCCTATCAAGTCTTGGCCATACACTATCACATAGAATGGCATGCGAGGGTTGTCTTTTACACCCCTCCGAACCTTCTTTCAAAATTCTTTAGTCTCCTAGAATGGTTTTGTCAGGTCAACTGACATAACTTCTCGCAGTATTCAGTCCAACTCAAAATTAGGAAACACTCTACTCTAAAAAACATAGATCATATTGCATAAACATAGGTGAGTCGGTCCTTGGAATCGACACATAATTAAGAAAGCCATCCTTAATGTCAAAGGGTCATGCACCCAACGACATGACTTTTGTGGAAAGACGAACTAATCATGATGAGACACTAATGATTCGAAGCAAACACTTATCAAACCCATTTCTACCCTCTTTAGAAATGAAAATCAACCAGAATATCCCCGAAATCAATATGGTCATGGGAGCACCGCACAAGCTAAATCAATGGTGGAAGAACATCCACCGAGAGCATGGGGATGAAATCAGGATGCACCTAGGAGCATTGACCGCCTTACTGAACATCTTGGCCGACAGGGTGCTTACCCGCTTGCTGATAGAATTTTGAGATTCAGCCAAAGTGGTTTTCAAGTTCACTGATTGTGAGTTGGTGCCACCGTTGGAAGAAGTTATTAGCTTCACAGAGCTGCCATTTACCCGGAGAAAGCCAATACTACCGGTCACCATGCCCAACTATAGCTTTCTCGATAATTTGGGTCTAACAAATAGTTGGGGGTTTGGGGAACATTGAAGATGGATGGGTACGCTTAGACTAATTGTTCGATGGGGTTGGACATCGAAAGAGATATAAATGGTATTTGGGAGAGTTCAAATATGATCAGGCAACATGGGAGAGTCATTGACACATAACCTTCTATTTGGCGCCGCTAGGATTACTGGTTTTCCCACAAAGGAGAGGACAGATCAATATCAACTTGATGCCTGTGGTTTTGGCAACATTCTGGGGTAACCTCCAAGCCCCCTTGGTACCTATTGTATTAGCTGAAATTCTCAGAGCATTGTCTGCATGTTCCCGGGGGTACGATTTCTTCACGGGCTGTAACTTGTTGCTACCAATATGGGCCACTGAGCACTTCTTTCAACGAGAGGATAAAGTTAATTACTTTATGGGCGCTAGCAACATGATTCAAAGCCACAGTGAAAGAATGAGACATTAGGTTTTCCCGCACATACAGGAGGAATAGAGAGAGATACTGACCAACCTGAGCGGAGAATGGATAAACTGGAAGCTTTTGTGGCTGAGCGGTAGGGCAATTCTAAGGACTCCCCAGAAGTATTTATCGAGCTGATATGATTCGAAGGCATTCAACCCTATGCACCCCTACGAGTTCTCGGGCAGTTTGGGTTGATTCAAGATGTACCTCTCTGGACGAGAATAACACTGTATGAAGACAAGTAGAATGGGCAGGTCCCGATACCAAGTATAAGGAGACTTTAGGAGAAATGGAATGATTTAATTACGATGCCGATAGGCCAGAATTCGTGGTGCACTCCAGAATACTATGTCTGGATCAATGAAGAGGATGAGCTAGTTCGACCAAGCAGAGAAGGAATAGCCTGCCTAGAGGATGCAATGGCGTCCCTACAAATCTACCATGAGATTTTGCGTCACTACCTTGTGACTACCTCCATGCACCGTCAAGTGATCCCTGGGTCAGTTGACCATATAATGCCACCTCTAGAGGATGATGATCGAGTGATCGAGTTTATACAAACTGAATCTGAGACAGAACCAGAAGAAGATCTGGAAGAAGAGCCCGAGTTCAATGATGATGGAGAGGAGGAATTTGAAGAATACCCAGAAAAGGAACGGAAAGAGGAAGAAGATATGGGAAATAATTCCGGGGATGGTTACTAGCGGCTGGTTGATCTCTTCCCTCCCTTCCTTACCCACACCATTATCTTGTACCCTTTTCATTTCCCTAAGGGCAAGTCTGTTAAGCCCATGCAATCTTATAAATGCTGGAAACGATGTTGTAACCTTTGCTCCTGCCTGTTACAATCCAAATATTATTAATGAAAACCAAAGTTTGCTTCAGATCTGAATGTGTCAAATCTAATTGTTTGTCAAATATTCGTGACTTAGGCCTACCTCCAGCAAAGATAGGTCCCTCGAACATTTGGAGACACGTTTGCTTGAATACGTGAACTAACCGCTCTTTGTGCCCATTATTTGTGCAAACACTGAAACTAACTTCTGTTCTTTTTCTTTCTTTTCTTTCATTACTTTATTATTATTCCCCAAAAGAAGAAGTTGGTTTGTGTCGACCTAAAACTCGCGGAACCACCATATAACTTGATGTTGAAAGGGAAGATGTCTGCGGCATATAACCCGACTGAACACGTTCTGGTAATAGCTGATAGCCCGGGGCAATCAGAGAAAAGGATTATACTCGGAATGATGAACATGTTATAAGGATGGTCGAAGTGATGGAATCATTGAGGGAAGAAGTACAACACATTCGGGAATTGGCACATCTAGCCGTGACAATGCTCTCACAATCACCCCATTTTCCTTCCCTAGATTCAATCCTCGATCATTTCCCTTCAACTACTCGCCAAGCAAACAATATCCCGACTTCAGTCCCCACCGCCCAGATTATACCCCCAGTAACCTATACAACCCACCGAACCCTCCTATGCACACCCCTTATGCACCAAACTATGTTCATATATTGCAAAGCCCACCAGTTACTACCAACACAATTCATACCCTTTCCCGTGATGGCGTCACCTTCACCACCAATCAAAACCAGCACATACGGCTACACACGAGTGATATGTTCCTCCCGTATATGTCGTTTCAGAACCCACTTTCACAATGCTCATCACGGTCAGGTTACCTTATGAAGTTGATCAATATGCTGAAATGGAAAGGGAAGATAAGTATAAAGAGGAAGAGTCGGTATCCGAATAGTTGCGAGCATTAAGGAAACTAATGAAAAACCTTTAGTTCGCTCGAGGGAGCGAAAGTCTAGATTATGAGAATCTGTGTATACACCCTGATATGGACATGCCGATAGGGTACAAGCCTCCAAAGTTTGATATCTTTGATGGGACAGGTGATCCCCACGCACACTCAAGAGCCTACTGCGATAAGCTAGTTGGAGTAGGAAGAAACAAAAAGTTGAGAATGAAGCTATTCATAAGCAGTTTGACAGGGGAGGCACCTACTTGGTATACTCTCCTAGATCCCAGAAATTGGAGGGAGTGGTAGGATATGGCAGAAGACTTCATGAACCATTTTTGGTTCAATACAGAATTTACTCCTGATAGGTTCGCCGTGGTAAACTTGCAGAAGAAGCTGTCAGAATCATTTCAAGAGTATGCACGTCAATAGAGGTCGGAGACCGCCAAAGCACAACCCCCCATAGATGATAGTGAGTTGACTAAGTACTTCATCAAAGCTCATGAAGGAATCTACTTTGAGAAAATGATGGGCATTATTGGGCAGAAGTTCCCCGAACTTGTTAAGATGAGATACTTTTTAGAGGAAGGCATAAAGTTCGACAAGGTACAATTTATGGCCGCATTGAAAGAAGCTAGCAAAGCAATTCAATCTGGTTCAATAGGCAGCGGAAATAAGAAAAAGAAAGAGGTATCAACAATCGTTCCCTGTTACTAATCCAATCCATACCTAGGACTCTCCAAACACCCATTCTCCACACCCACCTACTTATGCTCCAGTATACAACACACAACCATACTACAATCCCCAACCTCAATGTAAGCCACCTCGCTCCCATACAAATCCAAATCCACTACGACCATACGCTCCAGTTCAAACTACCACTCATCAAAATCGACCCACCTATGCACCCCGACCTCGCCCAAATTTTAAAGAAAGAGGTCCCAGAAACTACACCCCGATTGCTGAGCCTTTGGCTCAACTATCTCAAAGACTGAGGAGAGCCGGCTTGATAGTACTTTGATGCAACCAAACGATGCATCTACCATTCAGGCATACCAGGGGATGATACCAAGAATTGCTTCAGATTAAAAAATGAGATTGAGTCGCTGATCAAAAGTGGAGCCATTCAGTGCACCCCAGCTCTGCCCATTATGACCTGTAACCCACTTCCAAACCACTAGAACCAAGGAGCTAATATGATTACCCTGGATGAAGAGTATGACTTGAAAGGAACCATCACCACGATAGGAAACACTGAGGCTACTAGGGTTCCACCTCGAAGGACTCTGATGATCACCGTACAATTAAAACCTACAGTGATGTTCCATACATACCAGCAATAGTCCACCGTTGTTATCAGAAATGAGGAGGATCAAGAATACAAGACAGTCCCATGGACGTACCAACATAACGGGAAGGGAAAGATGATGAAATTTGCAGCGGCTCATGGAATGGCTAGGTCAGGGAGATGTTATGCTCCGGAGTAGGTAAACCAAGGGAATCCAGGAAGGGAACAACTTCAGAGAAGGAATATAATAGATACAGAGGCCGCAAAATTTTGGAAGAAGATGTCAACCAAAGAATACTCCGTGGAAGAACAATTGAAGAAAACCCCTGCACATATATCAATCATGGATCTACTAATGAGTTCTGACAACCATAAAGACTCCTTGATGAAATTGTTAATTGGAGTCAGCGTGCCGAGCAACACTACCAGTGTGGCACTAGCAGCGACCATCGGGAAGATGGTCGATGCAAACATGATCACCTTCCGCATAGATGAACTTCCCATAGAAGGCGTGGGTCACAACAGAGATTTACACATCACCATCAAATGTGGAGATAAGGTGGTGTCCCGAGTACTTATTGATGGAGGATCTGGAGTCAATATCTGTCCGCTCTCTATCCTACGAGAGTTGGGTATTCATCTGAGAGAAGTAAAAGAAAGTCGTGTGAGGGTAAGATCTTTCGACGGGTCGTAAAAGGACGTTATTGGGGAAATCTATTTAGCTCTACAAATTGGACCAGTTGAGTTTCCCATACTGTTCCAAGTAATGGACATTTAATCCTTATATAACATGTTGCTAGGAAGACCTTGGATACATATGGCGGTGGCGTCCCTGCTGCACCCTATTTTTCACAAGTCAAAATAAGATTCAACTTGTGGTTTCTCTGTTGTTGATACAAGAGAGTCGCCACCTAATATTTAAAGGTATACTAGGTTACCTATTTAATTACTAAAGTAATTTTATTTATTTAAAGAAGGCGATTACACTTCTTGCCTCTTTGTTCGGTAATGCAATTGCCTCAACCCATTTGGGGACGTAATTTACTGCCACCAAGATATATGTCATGCCATAAGAACTTATGAAGGGCCCCATGAAATCTATCCCCCACACATCAAAGATCTCGACCTCCATCACAAAGTTCTTAGGCATTTCATGCCTTCTAGAAATTGATCCTTGTCTTTGACATTGATCACATGCCCTGACCATTTGATTTGCATCTTGGTAGATCGATGGCCAATAATAACCACATTCCAGCATTTTTGCCACAGTACGATTTCCATCGTGGTGACCTCCAACTGGGGAGTCATGATACGGCTTGAGAATTTGAATGATCTCATATTCTGGAATACAATGCCCAATGATGTTGTCGGCACAAATCCAGAACAAAAAGAGCCCCTCCTAATAGTATTGCCTATATTCCCGCAAGAATTGTTTCTTTTGATAATTCTCCAATCCGTCGGGGATAAGGTCACTAACCAAGAAGTTAGCGATGTCGGCATACCAAGGAGTGTAGGTGCTAGATATTTCCAATAAGTGTTCATCTGGGAAGGCATCATTAATTTCAAGATCTTCTTTTGGTCTTCCTGCCTCTTCAATCCTAGATAAGTGATCCGCAGCCTGATTCTCTATTCCTTTCCAATCTTTGACCTCAAAGTCAAACTCTTGTAATAAAAGTACCCACCTAATCAATCTTGGTTTAACATCCTTCTTCTCTATAAGGTAGTGCAGTGCAGCATGATCGGTGTAGACTATCACTTTGGATCCTAACAAGTAGGCCCAAAATTTTTCAAAAGCATAGACAATAGCAAGCAGTTCTTGCTTAGTTACAGTGTAATTCAGTTGTGCACCATTGAGTGTCTTGCTTGCGTAGTAGATAGGATGAAGAATCTTGTTATTCCATTGAACAAGCACCGCTCCAATAGCCACACCACTGGCGTCACACAAAAGTTCAAATGGAAGAGACCAATCAGGTGTGACAAGAATAGGTGCCGTGGTGAGCCTTTCTTTCAATTCCTCAAAAGCTTTAAGGCACTTCTCATCAAACTCAAACTTAGCATCCTTTTCAAGGAGCTTGTACATGGGACTTGCAATTTTTGATAAGTCTTTGATAAATCGCATGTAAAAACCGGTATGCCCCAAAAAGCATCGAACACCCTTTACCGAAGTGGGAGGAGGAATCTTAGAAATGATCTCGATCTTTCCCCGATCAACCCCTATGCCTCGCTTGGAAATTTTGTGGCCAAGAACAATACCCTCATCCACTATGAAGTGGCATTTTTCCCAATTGAGTACAAGGTTTGTTTCCTCACATCTTTTTAGCACTTGCCTAAGGTTGGCAAGGCAATGCTCAAAAGAATCGCCAACTACAGAGAAGTCATCCATGAATACCTCTAAGAAGTCCTCAGCCATGTTCGAGAAGATTGACATCATGCATCATTGAAAAGTAGCTGGGGCATTGCATAGCCCAAATGGCATCCGGCTAAAGGCAAAGGTCCCATACGGACATGTGAATGTCGTATTCGCTTGCTCCTCTAAGGTGATGTTGATTTGGTTGTAGCCGGAATAACCATCCAAGAAGCAATAAAATGACCTTCCCGCTAGCCGATCAATCATTTGATTAATAAAAGGCATAGGGAAATGGTCTTTGCAAGTAGCACTATTGAGCTTCCGGTAGTCCATGCAAATTCTCCACCCAGTCACTGTCCTCATTGGGATGAGTTCATTTTTGTCATTTTGAATCACGGTCATGCCTCCTTTCTTTGGCACACATTGCACCGTACTCACCCAAGAACTATCGGCATTGGGGTAGACAAACACGACATCCAACCATTTTATGATTTCTTTCTTCACCACCTCTTGCATGGAAGGATTTAACCTTCTTTGATGCTCCATGCTAGGTTTGCTCTCTTTCTCCAATTGTATCTTGTGCTCATAAATTTCGGTGGGAATCCCTCGGATATCCACTATAGTCCAACCAATGGTCTGTCTGTGCTCCCTCAAGGTATTCAATAAGTGTTCAACCTGCATCATTCAATAAAGAAGAAACAATTACAGGTAGAGTTTCATTAGAGCCAAGAAATTTATACCTTAAGTGTGGCGGAAGTGGCTTGAGCTCAAGTTGTGGAGGCTCGATAATTGAAGGCTTAGCAGGAGGAGTGACTCTATTCTCTAAGTCAAGAAAGCTTCTTTAGTGCATAAGTGTAGGACCCAATCCCTTCCTATGCATTCACCGATTCCATATATCCTTCCATGTCCTCACCATCAAAATTCACCAAAATAGCTGCCAATGCCTCACCAAGGCGGTCCTCTTCCATCTTCACCTCGAGTGCATCCTCTACCTCATCAACAACATCAATGACTGAGATACTTTCGTATGCATATGGAAATTTCATACCCTTACTCGCTTGAAAGGTAACTTCTTTGTCATTATCTCGGAACTTGATCTCATTTCGTTCCGAGTCCATGAGTGCCCTCCCGGTAGTAAGGAATGGTCTCCCCAAGATGATAGGGATCTCTTTATCAACAACACAATTACGAATAACAAAGTCGGCAGGGAGGAGAAACTTCCCCACTTTTACAAGCACATCATCAACTATTCCCGTCGGTTACTTTATTGAACGGTCGTCCATTTGCAACCTCATACTTGTAGGCCTAGGCATACCTAATCCCGCTTGCTTGTAAATAGCAAGGGGCATTAAGTTGATGCTAGCCCCATTATCACAACTTAATTCCCCTTTCTATTTACAAGCAAGCGGGATTAGGTAATGATGGACGGTGGTTGTTGCAATGATGGAACTAACCCGGTGAGTCACATTCACCACTTCATTATTGGTGGTTTTCTTTTTAGTGATCAAGTCTTTCAAGTACTTAGCAAAACCCGGCATCTCTTAAAATTCTTCCACAAATGGAATGTTCACCGATAATTGCTTTAGGATGTCATAGAGCTTCTCGAGTTTGCTATCATCAACCTTTATAGCAAGTCTTTGAGGGAAAGGAGGAGGAGGTTTAGGAATTGGTGCTAGAGTTTTTGGTGCCTCTATTACCTTTTCCTTCACCTCTTCCTGGTTTACTTCTTGAGTTCTCACCTTCTTCGGGAATCTTTCAACTTCAACAACAATTGGCATCTCAACTTGTGCCTCGACTTCTTGTTCAGAATCTTCCACTTCGACCACTTGTTCATTCTCTCCTTGAAGTAGTTTCCCACTTCGAGTTGTGATTGCCATACAGTGAGAAGTTAGACCACTCCCACTACCTTTTGGGTTTTCAATTGTATCACTTGGGAGCGTGCCTTTTTGCTTTCGATTTTGATCTCTTGAAAGATCCGTCATTTGCATCTCCAACTTTTGAATAGATGCAGTGTGAGAATTCACAAGCTCGGTCATATTCTTCATTGAAGTGTCAGATCTCTCTTAATTTTGCAATACTCTTTCAAGCATGTTTTACAACTTGGACTCACTTGAAGAACTTTCCTTCCAATGTGGAGAGTGAGAATATTGCCCATTTGGTGGAACATAGGGGTTTGAACTCCGATTTGAAAAGTTGTTGTTGTTGTTACTCCAATTTCCTTGATTTGAACTACCTTGGCCGTTTTGCCACTGTTGGTTGCCTTAACCTTGCGGGTTAGACCTCCATTGGTGTTGTTGTCCTGAACCTTGGTAAGGTTGTCTTTGATATCCTCCTTGAGGATTATTAACATAATTTGCTTCTTCGTATTCTTCATTTGACATGGGTTGCACATCTTCCACAACATTCACCTTTTTTGTTTGGCTTTCAGTGAACATTTTCGTCAGCACGTTGACATTGGTGGCAAGCTCGACAATTACTTGATATCTTTATTGGTTCTCCTTAATCATGTTGGTCAAGGAAGGAGTACCATATGCAATTCCACCCAAGGTGTCTTCCGAGTGCCAAGCTTGGTTATGTTCTGCCATCTTGTCAAGGATTTGTGTGACCCTTGCAAATGTTTTATCCATAAAGGACCCATCCGCTGCATTTTTGGCTATGGATTGATTCATAGGATCCAAGCCCACGTTAAACTTCTCCAATAGAATATTGTCCGAAAAGCCATGATTCGGCGACCTCACCAAATATAGCTTGAATCTATCCCATGCCTTATGTAAATGTTCTCCTGGTAATTGCTTGAAGAAGAAAATTTTATCCCAGAGCTCGGACTTCTTGCTTTGTGGAAATCATTTTGCTAGGAAATCTCGGACAAGTTCGGGCCAAGTGTGGATGGAATTAGGAGGTAGATTTTGGATCCACTTTCTTGCCTCTCCAGTTAGAGAGTACTTGAACACCCTCAACCTTGGGGAATCATCCGAGACATGATTCTGCTTGTGCATTGCACATATACCCAAAATATTTCTTAGATGTTGTGTCGGATCATCGTCGGTGGAATTTCGGAAGAACCCCTCTGCTTTTAGCATTGGGATTAGACTGTGTTCCACTTTGAAGGTGGCAATGCCAACTCTTGGAGGGACAATGTCATTTGTATTCTCAATATACTCATCCATATTCGCAAACTCATTCTCTTCTTTCGGCTCGCCCATGTTTACCTAATGACACCAAGCAAAACAAGCAGAGTGTGGTGGAATAGAAGAAGACGTCAAGTAAAGCACACACTAGTTATAATTTCAAAACCATATTCCCCTGCAACGGCGCCAAAATTTGATACGCTTAAATTACACCTATATAATTGGTGTAAGATGGTCAGTGTCAAATATAATAACCCAACTAGGTTGGGGTCGTATCCCACAGGGAATAGGAGTGAAAAAGTTACTTAAATAGTGTGAAGCTTGACTTAAGCCGTAAATCTACTCAGTTAGTTTAAACCAAGTTTTGTAATTTTGAATTATCAAGAAAAGCTATTTTTTGAGATGATTTGATTAAATTAATTTAGAAACCAAGGTTGTATTTCTATCAATGGAATATAATGCTAACGGTTTTCATATTATATATTTCTAATGAAAGGTCCGTTGATATGCAAATTGTAAGGTCCCGTGAAAATCTTTCCTAAAAGCCGAGGTTCTGTGATGCCAGGGCAGGCGTAGAGGTTAATAATAGTAGAAATTCTTCGCGGCGAGCTTGCGAGTCGCAGTTCGGACTTTTTGGATTGAACAGTGTGCTGGGGAGTTAAAGAAAATGTTGGGCAGAAGTAGGCATTTCTGCGGCCTTTTCTGTGACCACATAACCACTCTGCGGACCACATAATGGTCGTAGAGTGGGTCAATTTTTTGGGTCATTTTGATGTCAAATTTCGCAGCCATTATGCGACCGCATAACCACTTCGCGAGCCGCACTCTTGTCGCATTTTCCGCTTGGAGATTTTTCATAGGGAGGTTCTGCAGTGCATTATGCGACAGCAGAACCGTTCTAAGGTGCATTATGCGACCACAGAACGGGTCTGCGGGCCGCATAGTGACTGCAAACCTGGTCAGTTCCTTTCCAATTTTGGCACCCAAATTTCGCGGTCATTTCGCGGACCGAATAATCATTATGTGGTCACATATGTGACCGCAGAACCTATTCCAGATCTTCATTTTTGGGTTTTTAAATTCCGACCCTACCTCGTTAAAATAGATGTAAGGGGCCATTTTTGAGCAAAACCTGATACTTTAGAGTGAGAGAGAGTTCTTAGAGTGGGGGGAATAAACTTCAACCTATTATCCATCAATTCTTGCTCAATCATTGAGGATTAACAAAGGAAGTCTTTATCCCAAAGGTAAGAATCTATGTCCTAGCTCTCAATTTCGAAAATTTACAAAAATGGGATAATCAGAGAGACAATTCTTGGGTATGGGAGTTGTTATCTTGCATGCATGTGTTATGAAAGAATGTGGGAAGGTTGTGAGCTAAAAATGGTAGAGAATGGGTTGGGTAATGATTGAATCTTTCACAAAAGGGCCTTAAGAACTTTAATGCACACTTAGTGTTTGATAAAATGCTCAAATGGGCTAGAACCATGATCATCCTCCTAATTTTGATTAAATTTGTTACATTTTCAAAATAGGTTGAAGTTGCTAAGATTTTTGGAATATTTTAGAGTGTAAGGAAGCTCAATTGAGGTATGTTGGCTAAACTTTCTCTCTTAGAATCGAATTCCATAATGTCCCCGCGAGTATCAAAGTATGGGTTGTGTGTTAAAATGTTATGGCTTTGAATCGTATTTCAAATGAAAGCTAGTACGCCAAATTGTGTGAGAAAATCTCAATATTCTTAAGACTCTTAATTGCTCATATGTGTACCTACAGTCTTGATTGAAAATGTCTTATTGTTGATAATCTATGAAGATGGTTGGAAATTAAATAATTGAATTGGGGGTATAGTGTGTGTCCAACATGCCAAGAATTTAAGTTATGATTGTGGCTAGTAGTGAAAATAATTTGAGAGAATGCGATAAAGGATATGAAATGAGCCTCGACTCAATTGTTTAAAAACGATTTCGAAAATAGAATTGCCTAAAAGCTTTTGTACTCAATTCATGCCCATACGAGGCTGCTTTAACTAATGCTTGCTTTAAAAATATATCCAGTGTGATTCAAGTTATTACATACTCAGGTGTTGAAATTGTATATTGTCATTTTTGGGAAAGAGTATTGCAAGAATAAATGGCGTGTTGATTGCTTATGATTTTGATGTATGCTTGTATTGCTGGTCGGCATGCCCCATTATTTAGGAAGAAACCTTTTGTGTTTAAAGTTTCCATTACTAATAAATTTGAGTTATATGATTGCTGAAATATTCTACATGTTGATATTTGATGGTGATCTTTGAAATTGAAAGAGGTGAGAGTGTGGAATATGAAATATGGCCACCGTGCTAGGAATAACGAATCTTGTGAATGGCCAAATGAGCCAAGGAAATATTGTTGTTGGAGTGTCTGAAAATACTAATAAGAATTTATACAATGTGAAAAATGTTGAGGTGAGTACAATTGTATTTATGTTACCTTTGTGTGAAAATCAAATCAAAAATAATTTTGGGAGTATCATTAGCAAAACCGAGGAAGGGTGGGTCATAAGGCCCACACCTGAAACTACACTTGCCGATGTAGGGATGGATTGTGATTATTCCCCTTATTTGGGATGAAATTGAAATATTGGAGAAATTGTGATATTATTCCCCTTAATTGGGATGAAACTGGTAACAATTGTGGATTGAAAAAGTCAACCCACATGGCATATGTGGGAAGACGACCTAGTTGATCGGGTGGAGATCGGACGCCATGTTGCGCACATGGTGGTACTACTCTTGGTAATAACTTTCTTTCGCATCACCTGTCAAACCACATTGTCCGTGGGTAGATGGCCTAGCTGATCGGGCATGATCGGACTCCGTGCTACCAAAGATGGTGGAATATCAGTGCTAATGATCTCCCAACCAAAAATTGTATATGAAGTTCGTATTTTGAAAATTATTATATTTTAACTAGACATTTGGATGTGTTGCCCTTTTCTTATATGGGCATTCTATTTTGAAAGAGGACTTTTAGCTATACATACTAATGCTATTCGACAATACTAACGTCCCTTTTGCCGGGGGCGCTGCATCTTTAATGGATGTAGGTGGTTCTACAGCAGGCGGCATTGATCAGTGATAGCAGTACACTCTTTTCAGCTGATTTGGTGAGCCCCACTTCATTTCGGGGTCATGTATCTTTTGTTTCTCATGTGCTGTGTTTTGAGGTATAGCCAGAGCCTTGTTGCCGGCATTTCCATATTACTCTCCTATTGTACTTAGAGGCTCCGTAGACAAGTTGCGGGTTGTGATTGATGTTGGGAATTGAACTAGAAATGTTGGTATTTGGAAATCATGTTTTTTATTAATTCTATAAACTCGTAATATTTTGGAAATTATGAATGAATCTTCGAATGAGAATGAAATAGAAGTTATTAATAAAAATCTTTTCAGTGTTTGATTAATGGAGTACATCTCCTATTTATTCATGGATGAGTTTAGGTAGAAAGAAATCTAACAGGCTTGCTCGGCCGGGTTCTCTCGGTTGAGCGCCGGTCGCGCTCCCCGAGTTTTGGGTGTGACATAAATAATTCCTAAATTACTACCCAATATTTTTCAATTATTAGATAGTATTTCCTCTTTATGATTTTCCCAAATATAAAAGAAGTAACAATTAAGAACAACCAATTGATGCCAAGTAGAACCCACTTATCCCTAAGAGATTCTATTAAATAAGGTTTAAAGCCTTGAGTCCTTGCTATTCAATTCTACCAAACTCTAACCCACTTTCCTAAGTAAAGATAGAGTGAATTGGCACTAGTCAATGTTTGCAACCATCAACTACAAATGAAGTATGAGACATGAATAGAAATCGACCAACCATTCTATATATATATTCATTGATGAACACCCTTTAACATTACACCCAAATAGGATTCACAACCTTAGTATTTAAAACTAGCTACTCATACTAGAATACAAAAATAATGTAATAAATAAAGTCATGAAGCTTATAAATATAGACAAAGTCTTGGATTTTCTCTCACAAGCTTCCAAAATAATGGTGCATTCAATGCTCTAAGTGTAGCCTCTTTCTGTCAGACCAGATACAACACAAAAACCCTAATCATTCTATTTATAATGGTCTAAAAGTCATGGTCAAAAACTGACAAAACTAACCCTACAGATAGAGTCTGCGACCACAGAAGGCTTTTGCGGTCCGTAGATCTTCAGTTCCACCGCAGAATTGATCGAACAATCTTCTAGTTTTTCCTTTGCATTTTGGTTATGCGGTCCGCATATTACTTTTGAAGCCGCATAACCCATCGCATAATCATCTTTAGGGGAATTCTCTTAACATTATGCTATCACTATGTGGTCCGCACAAACGTTATGTGACCGCATACTAGATCGCAGACTTGGCTATCAATAATTGGAACTTTCTACTTCATTCTGCGATGAGTCTGCGCCTGCACATCACTTTTGCGGCCGCAGACCAGCCACATTTCTGCCTTTCATAGGTTCTTCTATCGATGAGGATAGAAATGTTTGGTAAAGGGAAATCGTCTTTTGGGTTAGATTTGTTGAGCTCTCGATAATCCACACATATCCTGATCTTCCCGTCCTTCTTGGGCACTGGGGCGCTATTTGACAACCATGTGGTATAATTGGTGACCCTTACTACATTCGCCTCTATTTGCTTGGTTACTTCTTCATTTATCCTCCAAGTCAGTTCATGCTTGAATTTTCTGGGTTTTTATTTGACTAGTGGTCTAGCAAGGTCGGTAGGAAATCTATGCGAAACGTTATCAGTACTTAACTCAGGCATGTCATCATACGACCATGCGAACACATCGATGTATTTTTGGAGGAGCTCAACCAACTCTTCTTTTTGCTATGTTTCTACATGGATGCTGATTCGGGTTTCTTTTATGTCTTCTTCGCTTCCGAGGTTGACCACTTCTGTCTCTTCAAGGTTAGGCTTTTTCTGGCTTTCTAGTTGCTCGATCTCTTATGGGAGATTATCTGGAATCATACTCTCGTTGTATTCCTTGTAATCTGGATTGCTTTGCTCGAGGGTTTGTTACATGTCACAATTGCGAAACGCGGGTTTTTATCGTTTTGATTACTGAAAAGAAAAACTAAGTATAAATGAAGAGATAAATAAATTTGCAATAATTTAAGAAATCAATTCTTTTTATTTTATCAAAAGAGAAATGTCTCAGCGTTCGAAAAGGCAAATAACAAAAAAGTATAGACACGGTTCAAGCCTCAATTGACCGTGCGCTCTTTTTTAGAAGTTTTACAATTACATAGTGAACGAAAGATGGACTGGCGGTCCAATTCCGCAGGTCATCTCTTGGTTCGGTATCCCGAGTGGTTGGTGTCTTGACATCAATTCCTTCACAACATTCCTTGATCATGGTCATGAACAACCTTCCCATTCCATCGACAATGTCATCCTCTGGTGTTGAGATCTGGCCCTTACCTAAAACATGCTCTGGCATAAAAGCCTTTTTCCCGAAGCTACCAGTGCAAGTCTTCCTAATCGGAGGCTATACCTTATGCCGACTCTTCCTTTTTGCCTATTGCAGCTCAACCGGCTCTGTTATCCCGTCTGATCGGGCTCCAAGCCCAGTTCCTGGTCTGTATCCATACTTCATCATTTCCCTCAAGGCCATCTTTGACCTATACAGGGACTGCATTCTCCGATTTTGCTCAGTTTCCTCTGTTTCTCTACTTTGTATGATCTCAACTGCATGGAAAGCGACCCCATCTAATCCCTCTATAAACGGGAATGCATGTTCTAGATAAGCTGATTAGCTCCATTCTCCTTGGACTGCAATCTCTTGACAACCATTTTCGAACTTCATACACTAGTGTAGGGTGGATGGGACTGCCCCTGCCATGTGTATCCAAGGTCTTCCTAGCAGTAAGTTGTATGAAGATGAAATGTCCATCACTTGGAATAGTATGGGAAACTCAAATGGTCCAATATGCAGAGCCAAATAAATTTCTCCATTGACATTCTTCTACGACCCGTCAAAAGCTCTTACCCTAGCATGACTTTCTTTGATTTCTCTTAGATGGATACCCAACTCTCGTAGATTAGAGAGCGGGCAGTTATTGACTCCTGATCCTCCATCAACCAATACTCGGGATAACACCTTATCTCCACATTTGACAGTGATGTGTAGAGTTTTGTTGTGACCCACACCTTCGATAGGAAGCTCATCTCTTCGGAAAGTGATCATATTTGCTTCTACCATTTTCCAAAAGTTTACTGCCAGTGCCTCACTAGTGGTGTTGCTCGGCATGCTCATCCCACTTAACACTTTCATCAGGGCATCCTTATAACTGTCAAAATTCATCAGTAAATCCATGATTGATATTTGTGCTGGAGTTTTCTTCAGTCGTTCCTCCACGGAGTATTCTTTGGTTGACATTTTCTTCCAAAATTCTGCAGCCTCCGGATATGTTATTTTTCTTCTTTGAATCCGCTCCCTTCCCAGATTCCCTCAATTTTCATCCTCAGGAGCGTAGCACCTCCCCGACTTGGTCATACCGTGAGCCGCCACAGAATCCGTCTTCTTGGATTTCCCTTTTTGTTGATATGTCCACGGGACTATTTTGTATTTCCGATCCTCTTCATCCCTGGTAGAAGCGGTGGGCTGTTGCTAGTAAGTCTGAACCATCACCGTAGGCTTCAATTCTACTATGATTATCGGAGTCCTTTCAGATGGGACCCTTGCAGCCTCAGCATTTCCTAACGTGATAATGGTTCCTTTCGAGTCATATTCTTCATCCAGGGTGATCATATTAGCCCCTCGATTCTGATGATTTGGTAGTGGATTACGGTTCATATTAGGCAGAGCCGAGTGCACTGAATGGCTCCACTTTTGATCAATGACTCAATTTCATTTTTCACTATGAAATAATCTTCAGTATCATTACGTGGTACATTTGAGTAGTACATGCACTGTTTGGTTGCATCAAAATATTTTGAGGGATACCCCGGAACCCTTCCTTCTATCAGATGTATTAAACCTGCTCTCCTTAGTCTTTCAAACAGTTGAGCCAGAGGTTCAGCAATCAGGGGGTAGTTTCTGGGACCTCTCTCTTCAAAATTTTGGGAAGGTCGGGGTGCATAGGTGTGTCGGTTTTGATGAGTGGTGGTTTGAATTAGAGCATATGGTCGTGGTGGATTTGGATTGTTATGGGCTCTAGGCGGGTTATATTGAGGTTGGGGATTGTAATATGGTTGTGTGTTGTAGACTGGAGCATAACCAGGTGGTTGTGGGGAATGGTTGTTTGGAGAATAAGAGGTGTTTTGGTGATGTGGGTTGGACTGGTAATAAGGGACGACTGCTGATACCTCTTTCTTTTTCTTCTTTCCGCTACCTATTGCTCCTTATTGGATTACTTTACTAGCTTCTTGCAATGCGGCCATGGATTGTACCTTGCTCGACTTTATACCTTCCTCTAAGAAATCTCCCATTTTGACCAGTTCGGGGAATTTCTTACCTATCATGCACATTATTTTCTCAAAGTAAATCCCTTCCTGAGCCCTAATGAAATACTTAGTCAATTCACTATCGTCCAATGGAGGTTTTGCCCTGGTGGCCTTTGATCTCCATTGACGTGCATATTCTAAGAATGATTCGAGCGGCTTCTTTTGCAAGTTTACCAATACGAACCTATCAAGGGTAATTTCTGTGTTAAATCGAAAGCGATTCATGAAATCTTCCGCGATATCTTGCCATGTCCTCCAGTTTCGCGAATCTTGTCGAGTATACCAAGTAAGTGCTTCCCCTATCAGGCTCCTAATCAACAACTTCATTCTCAACTTCTCGTTTCTTCCTACTCCAAATAACTTGTCACAGTAGGATCTCAAGTGCGCATAGGAATCACCTCTCCCATAGAAGATATCAAACTTTGGAGGCTTGTGCCTTGCCGGCATATCCACTTCAGGATGGATACACAGATCCTCATAGTGTAGACTTCTGCTCCCTCGAGTGACTTTGTTTTCTCAATAATCGTAGTTGCTCAGACACTGACTCCTCCTCCTTATACCTAGCTTCCCTTTCCATTTCGGCGTATTGGTTAATTTCATATGGCACCCAGACCGTGACAGGCGCTGTGAAGGTGGATTCCGAAATGGCATATACAGGAGGAACATATCGCTCATGTGCAACGGTATGTGCCGCGTGTATATGATGGTATTGGTTAGTGGTAAAGGTGACTCCATCACGAGGAGGGGTGTGAACTGTGTTGGTGGAAACTGGTAGGTTTTATGGCATTTAAATATAATTCGGTACGTAAGGAATGTGTGTGGGAGGATTTGGTGGGTTTGTAGGGGTTAACTGGAGGTATAATCTGAGTGGTAGGGACCGAAGTTGGGGTATGATTGGTCTGGCGAGTAGTAGTAGGAAAGTGGTCGGGAAATTGAATCTAGAGAAGGAAAACGAGGTGGTTGTAGAAGCACTGTCACATCAAGATGTGCCAATTCCCGGATATGTTGTACTTCTTCCCTCAAAGATTCCATCTCCTAGGCCATCTTGGCCACAAGTTCATCATTCCTCGTATGTCTTTCTCTCCCGATCACCCCGAGCTATCGGCTATTACTAGAACGTATTCGGTCGGGTTATATGTCGCAGGCATCTTCTCTTTCGATCTTAGGTTGTATGGTGGTTCCTCTAGTTTTGGGTCGACACAAACCAAATTTTTCTTTGGGGAATAATAATAAAGTAAGAAATGAAAATAAAGAAAAAGAAAAAGAACAAAAGTCGGTTTCGTCATTTGCACAAGTAATAGGCACACAAAGCAGTTAGTTCACGTATTCCGGCAAGCACATTCTCCTAGAATTCGTGGAACCTCTCTTTGCTGGAGGTAGGCCTAAGTCGCGAATATTTTATTTGACACATTCAGATCTGAAGCAAATTTTATTTTCATTGATGGTGTTTGGATTGTAATAAGCGGGAGCAGAAGTTACATCATTGTTTCCAACATTCACAGAATTACATGGGCTCAAACGAACTTGCCCTTAGGGAAATGAGAAAGTTTGGGGTAAAGATACAAAGTGGTAAAAGAGGGGAAATCAACCAACTTCTATTAACCATCCCCGAAATCATTCCCTATTTCCTCTTCTTCTGGTTCTTCCTCCGGATCTTCTTCAAACCTTTAAACATAAAGTGTTTTATAACTTAGCCTTTTCCCACATATTGTTTTTTATAAATGCAAACATCATGCACATATTTTTAAACTCTTTCAAGCATATATATACCAACATTATTTTCTAAGACTCCTTTATAAACTCATATCCTTTTTAAAAAACTACACACCCTCTTTATAAATATCATGTCCTAATACATAGTAAGTTGTACCCCTTTAGCACTAGTTAAGCAGAATACAAACAACTAATCCTTTAACTTAGTCTAAGTCCTATGGAGCTACCCCAGGTAGATTTTAGGGGGTGCCTAACACCTTTTCCTTAGAAGAATAAGAACCCTTACCTGTAATCTCATCGGTTAGCAGACCCATAAGGAATATGACTTTAGTAGTTAAATAGGTACCCTAGTATACCTTTAAATATTAGGTGGCGACTCTCTTTCATCAACAATAGAGAAACCACAAGTTGAATCTTGTTTTGACTAGTGCAAAATAGGGTGCAACAACAGTGACTTCAGACTCCCAAATGCGCAGGCACAGGATTTGGGCCTGAGTTCTTTGAGAACTCGGCGGGCCCAATTACATGTTCAAAAAGGAGAGAAAGTCATTAGATGTGTTACTCTATGCACATAACTACACATGAAATAAACTAGTATAGGCCTAAACAAATTGTAACAATAAATAATAATCCAGAATATGAAAATTAAACTAGCATTGGGGATCACATATGGCAAAGTGATTCACATTGAAAACCTTTTGTTGTCATTAAACACTAAAACTAAAGGGAGTAATAAATGTCAATAGCTTAGAGGCTAAGGGTAGAGTTCTATTTATAGCAAAAGCACTCTTTTGATCCATGGCACTTCAAAGTTCCCAAGGGTTTCCAGGCCTAAGGAAGTTCTTATGTCAGGGAGAGTAGCTCAACCAAGAACTAAACTCTACTCCCAAATACCCCTAACTACTCACACCCATTCTTCCTTATAATTTTAGGTGCCAATAAGGCACTCAATGTAAATCCCCGTACCACAGTGATACCACACCATATGAGTATATACATTTCTCATAACAGCTAATACATGATACCATAGGATCATAAAATAGCCTATTCAGATTAGTGCAACTACAATTTAAACATAAGAATACGGGTCACTGTGAACATGACAACATGGGGGGGGGGGGGAGGAGTGGTTGGTTTGTATCATCCGTAGTCCTTGATTTGCCTCTATCCTGATAAGGTTACGCCATGAAGTTCGGTATGTGGAACGGATTATGATATCTTTAGAAAACATTTTGAAAAATCATTTATGTTCATCAAGGACAAAGAATGTAGAGTTTTGTTGGATGAGGGGTTTATCCCTCGGAGATGGAAGACCTACTTCCATAGTCTCTTGAACGAGGAGGGGGACATGAGCATTGTACTGGGTGTGTCTATTTGAAAAAACCAATTTGGGTTTATGCCGTGGAGTTCGACTACAGAAGCCATCCACATTGTTAGGAGATTGATGGAGCAATATAGGGAGAGAAAGAAGGACTTGCATATGGTGTTCATCGACTTAGAAAAGGCGTATGATAAAGTTTCGAGGGAGCTTTTCTAGAGATGTTTGAAGGCTAGAGGTGTACCTGTTGCCTACGTTAGGTTGATTAAAGACATGTATGATGGAGCAAAGACCCGAGTGAGGACAGTAGGTAGGGACTCAGACCATTTTCCGATTATGATGGGGTTACATCAGGGGTCAGCACTCAGCCCTTTTTTGTTTGCTCTGGCGATAGACGTACTGACACACCACATCCAGGAGGTGGTGCCGTGGTTTATGCTTTTTTTAGATGATATTGTATTGACTGACAAGACGCGAGACGGTATGAACACGCAATCAGAGGTATGGAGGCAAACCCTGGAGTCTAAATATTTCAAGTTGAGCAAGACCAAGACAAAATACTTGGAGTGTAAGTTCAGTGGCGGACTCAAGGAGGGGAAGGGGAGGTGAGGCTGGAATCGCAGGTCATACCTAGGAGAGTAAGTTTTATGTATACTAGGTCTATTATTCAGGGGGGTGGGGAGATTGATGAAGATGTCACACATCGTATTGGGGCAGGATGGATGAAATGGAGACTCACTTCCGGTATTTTGAGTGACAAGAAGGTGCCACCGAAACTTAAAGGCAAGTTCTATAGAGTGGTGGTCTGGCCAACGATGATGTATGAGGCTGAGTATTGGCCAGTCAAGATCCCTCATGTCCAGAAGATGAAGGTAGTAGAGATGGGGATGTTGAGATAGATGTGCGGGCACACCAGGTTAGATAGGATCAGAAATGAGGTTATTCGCGACAAGGTAAGTATGGCCCCTATTGAGGATAAGATATGGGAAGTGCGACTTAGGTGGTTTGGTCATGTGAGGAGGAGGAGCACAGACACCCCGGTGAGGAGGTATGAGAGGTTGACATTGGAGGGCCTACAGAGAGGTAGAGGTAGGACAAAGAAGAGGTGGGGAGAGGTGATTAGGCAAGACATGGCGCAGCTTCAGCTGACTAAGGAATGACCCTTGATAGGAAAGTATAGAGGTCAAGGATTAGGGTAGTGGAGTAGGTAGTC
The DNA here is from genome assembly GCF_000390325.3 of Nicotiana tomentosiformis. NCBI lineage: Eukaryota > Viridiplantae > Streptophyta > Magnoliopsida > Solanales > Solanaceae > Nicotiana > Nicotiana tomentosiformis. Next base: position 41,124,021 of record NC_090816.1, on the reverse strand, counting down.
TAGAGTGTTCATAATAGTAGTATTGGCACACAGTCTCGCTTTCTGTTGGTAGTAGGTTTTTATGACTAACCGTTGTTTCCTTTCATCGTTGATCACCTTACTATCGTGTTGTTTTATTATGCTTTTATATGACTTTTAGGTACTGTACCTTCTTTTCTATATTTTCATTAATGTAGTGCTTATGCTTTCCTGAGCCGAAGGTTTATTGGAAATAGCCTCTCTATCCTCACAAGGTAGGGGTAAGGTCTGAGTACACACTACCCTCCGCAGACTCCACGGTGTGGGATAATACTGTGTATGTTGTTCTTGTTGTCATTTGTTTATGGAAAATGTCTCGTTCCGGATTATGACATGTTTCGGAAGTCCTTCAGGCACGAACGTTGTTTCTAGAAGACTCACTCGTGTTCATGTCGATCCTCCAAGATGCTTCTGGCGACGTGGCTTCTTACTACTACGATTGCATCCTAATCTGAACTAATGCATTACAAAGGCTTTCCTAGGGTTATGACTGAACCCTTTCATGTTTCCTACATATCCGAAATGGAATTAAGTTTGAACGAAGTTCGTGGGTAATGATAAAGAAAATATGATGATTGTCACGCCCCAAACTTGGGAAGTGCGAATGGCGCTCAACCGAGTGAACCCGGTCAAGCAAGCCTGTTAGATACTTTCTACCCAACTCACCCATGATCAAGAGAAGACATAGTTTCCTTAATTAGACACTAGGAAGATCATGTATACAATACTAAATCATTTCATTAGTTACATCAATTTTAAGTCTCAAAATACACACATTCTTATGGTTTGAGTGGACCAAGTGATCAAAACACAACATAATCTGTTTAACTTTTCTAGCACCAATGTACAACCCACATAGTGTCTACGGAGCCTTTAAAATATACAAAAGAGTGTTATGATAATGCCAGCAACAAGGCCCCGACTATACCTCAAAATGTGATAATAATATGAACAAAAGATACAATACATGACCCCGGGATGAAGTGTGGCTCACCAAGTATGTTGGGAAGAGGATGTACCACTATCGCTGATCAACACTGCCTGCTATGGAACCACCTGCATCCATTTAAAGATGCAGCGCCCCCGACAAAAGGGACGTTAGTACTGTTGAATAGTACTAGTATGTAAAACTAAACTCCATCTCAATAAAATGAATAATAATACAAGGGGGAAATAGTCATGAGTTCAATAAGAGCTTCAAACAATACTAAAACATCAAGTAAGGATCACATAAGTTCTCAAGTCAATTTTCATGTTATTAGATTGGGTGATCTTTAGAGCCGATATACCATAATTCACAACACCACCGTATTCTTACACGGAGTCCGATCACGACCCGATCGGCTAGGTCGTCTCATTTGAGACATCAACCATAACCACAGTTTCAATTATCATTTCTAGCACAGTCACCACCATGTGTGCGGCATAGCGTCCGATCATAGCCCGATCGGCTAGGCCGTCTCACCCAAGACATTACCTTTTCAATCAATCATCTCACTTCATACTTCTTTCACATCATTTCAATTCATTGGTATGAGTGGCCTCAATTATAAAGTCATTCTTAGCACTTGGCCGTATTTCATAATTCCAGTTTCCCCTTTCCACATTCAAATATCATTATCATCATCAACAACAATAAGTCCTACCATTTAAGGCATTAGTACACATATGAGCAATTTGATAATACTAAGCACATAAAGGCTTTTCATACAATTTGGCATAACAACCTTTATTCGATTTTGACATGAAGTCTTAACATTTATAACACATATTCCACATTTTGAACACATCCTCAAATGGCAATATTACATGATGAAGCATTTAGAATAAATATTGAACATACATCCTTCAACACAGACACATTAGGAATAGCCAATTCTATAATTATCAATTTGGGACTTACACCAATTACATGAACACCGTGGGGTTCGATTCTAAGAAGAAGGGGGTTTAGCCAACATACCTCAATTGAGCTTCCTTTAAACTTTAAAACGTTCCAGAATTCTTTTCACTTTGATCTATTTTAGAAATATAATAAGTTGGACTAAAATTAGGAAGATGGTCATGATTCTAGCTCATTTGAGCACATTATCAAACACTAGGTGTGCATTAATGTTTTTAAGGCCCTTTTAGGAAAGATTCTATCATTCATCAACCCATTCTCTACCATTATTTTAGCTCACAACCTTCCCACATACTTCAAGAATACTTGCATGGAAGATAACAACCCCCACACCCAATAATTGTCTTTCTAATTATCCCCTTTTTAGTAGATTTTCAAAATTAAGAGGTAGGGCATAGATTCTTATCTTTAAGATGAGGAATTTCTTGATAATCTTCAAGGATTGAGAAAGAATTGTTGGATATTAGGTTGAAGGTTACTCCCCCACTCTAAGAACTCTTTCTCACTCTAAAAATATCTGAAATATGCTAAAAAAATGGACTATGGCATATGTTTTAACGAAATAGGGCCAGGTTTAAAAACCTCAAAAATGAAGCCTCGGGACAGGATCTGCGGTCGCATATGCGATAGCTGAATGGATATGCGGTCCGCATATCGGCCATATAATTTGGTGCCAAAAACTGAAAAAACTCTGCCTGGGTCTGCGGTAGTTATGCGGCCCGCAGACCTGTTCTGCGGTCGCATAATGCACCGTAGAACCTCCCTCCACAAAAATTCTAAGGCTGATTATGCGATAAAAGTGCAGCCCGCAAAATGGTTGTGCGGTCGCATAACTGGCCGTGAAATTGACAAAAAGAATGGCCCAAATAGCTGTTTCACTCTGCGGCCATTCGCGACATGCAGAGTGATTATGCGGCCGCATAATGGGTCGCAGAAATGCCCAACCCTACAAAATATTTTCCTTTAACTCCCCAGCTCACTGTTCAATCTACTATTATTAACCTCTACGCCTACCCCGGCATCACAGAACCCCAATTTTTAGGAAAAATTTCACGGGGCCTTACAATGATGATGACCGAGCCTGACTCAGGCAACCTACGTATCTAAATGGAATCAGGTCAAAACATAGTTTGATTACAACATATGAAAAATGATGAGATTAAAAATGAAGTGGACGAGTCTCACTCAAACAACCTACGTATCCAAATGGAATTAGGCTAGAACATATTTCAATTACAAAAGTGACTGAATCCGTTAAGGATTGCGTACGTATTCCTTCCAAAGGAAATTAAGTCGTGGCGTAGTTCCGAGTACATACAAATGGTATTTAGATTTTTTATTATAAGTGAAGGGGATAGAGAGAAATACCGAACCCTACGTGGGCTGCCTATGTATCCCTCTGTGGGAAGTCAGGTCGAGCGTAGATTTGGTACTACTAAAACGTAACTCTATTATCTTCAAACATAGTATCTCTTGATTGCGTCTGAGCTGATAGACTTCGTGCTGATTCTTCTGTCCATCTCTACCAAGATTAGAGATCCTCCCGGCAACAATCGGTGGACCACATAAGGACCTTGCCAATTTGGTGCAAACTTTCATTTGTCTTCTTCTTGATGAGGGAATATTTTCTTCAAAACCAACTTCCTTGGCATAAACTAGCGAGGCTTCACCCTTTTGTTGAATGCATTGGCCATCCTATTTTGATATAACTGACCATGGAATACTGCATCCATTCTCTTCTCATCGATGAGCATGAGTTGCTCCTGCCTGACTCGTATCCATTCTACATCGTCTAACTTAGCTTCTTGGATGAATCTTAAAGATGGTATCTCAACCTCTGTGGGTATCACAACTTCAGTGTCATATACCAACATGTATGGCGTTGCCCTAGTGAATGTCCTCATAGTGGACCGATAACCCAGTACGGCGAAGGATAACTTCTCGGGCCATTACCTATGATTCTCCACTATCTTTTACAGAATCCTTTTGATGTTTTTGTTGGGCGCTTCAATTGCTCAATTAATTTGTGGTCTGTAGGTTGTAGAGTTACGGTGGAAAATTCTAAAATTCTCACAAATTTCCCTCATGAGATCACTGTTGAGGTTGGTTGCGTTGACAGTGATGATTGACTAGGGTATCCCGAACCGGCAGACTATGTTGTTACAAATGAAATCTGCCACTACTTTCTTTGTGACGGCTTTGTATGTAGAAGCTTCGACCCATTTTGTGAAGTAATCAATTGCTAGCAAGATGAAACAATGCCATTTGATACAGCGGACTCTATTGGTCCAATCACGTCCATGCCCCAAGAGGCAAACGGCCAAGGCGAACCCATTACATTCAACTCATTAGGCGGAACCCGGCTGAAACCCCCATGGATATGGAACTAGTGACACTTCTGCACATAGCAGATACTATCACTTTCCATGCTCATCCAAAATTATCCGGTTCTTAAAATCTTCTTGGACAAGGTAAAGCCATTAATATGGGGTCCGCATATTCCTGCGTGTATTTGTTCTAGCAGTCTGGTTTCTTCAGCGGTGTCTACACATCTTAACAGACCCAAGTCCGGGGTCATCCTGTATGGGACTTCCCCGTTGAGGAAAAAGTGATTTTCCAGCCTTCTAAGCACTCGCTTATGACCATTAGTAGCATTCTCTGGATACTCTCTTGTTTCGAGGAACCTTTTGACGTCGTAGTACCACAGTTTACCATTTGTCTCGTCGTCTACATGAATAATGTATGCATGTTGATCCCTGATCCCAATCTCGATAGGGTCTATGTAATTCTTATCTGGATGTTGAATCATCGATGATAAGGTTGCAAGAGCATCGACGAACTCGTTTTGCCTCCTGGGAATTTTCCTGAACTCGATCTTTGTGAACTTCTTGCATAACGCTTTTACACAATGCAAGTATGGAAGGATCTCGACGTTCTTGGTAGTCCATTCTCCTTGAACTTGATGTATCAATTGATCAGAATCCCCTATGACCAAAAGCTCTTTGATGTAATGTCGACCGCCATCCAGATCCCGAGGATTCATGCTTCGTACTCGGCCATATTATTGGTGCAAGGGAACATTATCTCTTCTAATGCTGGGTAATAATGTCTTGACTCTGAAATTAGGGTTGCACTAATTCCTACTCCTTCGAAGAACATTCTCCACCCTGGGTATGCCTCTAAAATATCTTCTCCGGCGAATAACACTTCTTCGTCTGGGAAGTATGTAGTAAGCGGCTTGTAATCCTTGTCAACTGGATTCTCTACAAGGTGGTCGGCTAAGGCTTGTCCTTTGATGGACTTCTCCGTTATGTACATGATGTCAAATTTGTTGAGAAGAATCTTCCATTTGGCTAGTTTTCATGTAGGCATTGGCTTTTGGAAGATATACTTGAGTGGGTTTAACCGAGATACTAATGTGTGGTGTATGATGACATATAATGTCTTAAATTTTGGGCGATCCAAGTCAAGGAACAACAAGTGCAGTCTAACAGAGTGTATTTTGCCTCGCATGGTGTGAACTTCTTGCTCAAGTAGTAGATGGCTTGCTCCTTTCTCCCGGTCTCAGCGTGTTGTCCCAACATGCATCCAAATGCATTATCCAAGACCGACAGGTATAACAATAGTGGCTTCCCGGGCTCGAAAGGAACCAACATTGGTGGATTTGACAAGTACTCCTTAATTTTGTTGAAGGCTTTCTAACACTCTTCTGTCCATTTTGTAGCTGCATCTTTCTTTAGCAGCTTGAAGATAGGTTCACAAATTACTGTCGACTGGGCTATGAAACGGCTGATGTAATTCAGCCTACCTAGGAAACTCGTCACATCCTTCTTGCTCTTGGGCGGTGGCAACTCTTGAATGGCTTTGATCTTTGAAAGATCCAGTTCTATCCCTTTCCTACTTACGATGAATCCTAGCAATTTTCATAGCAGGGACTTCAAATGCGCATTTTGAAGGATTCAACTTCAAACTATACCTCCGCAAATGTTCGAAAAAACTTCCGATCGTCCAAATGTTATGAACTCTTTTGAGACTTGATGATGATGTCATCCATATATAACTCGATCTCTTTGTGAATCATGTCGTGAAAGATTGTTGTCATGGCCCTCATATAAGTGGCGTCAGCATTTTGAGGCCGAACGACATAATTCTGTACCAGTAAACACCCCAAGGCATAGTGAATGCTGTCGTTTTTGCAAATTCTTCGTGCATCAAGATCTGGTGGTACCCGGCGAAACAATCCATAAATGACTGCAACTCATGGTTTGCGCTGTTGTCGATGAGGATATGAATATTTGGTAAAGGGAAATCGTCCTTCGGGCTTGCCTTGTTAAGATCTTGATAAGCCACACATATTTTGATCTTCCCATCCTTCTTGGGTACATGGACGATATTTTCCGACCATGTGGGATAATTGGTGACCTCACCACGTCTTCTTCTATTTGCTTGGTTTTTTTCTTTTATCCTCAAACTCAAGTCTGGTTTGAACTTTCTATGTTTTTTTTTGATTGGTGGTCTAGCAGGATCGGTAGGCAAACGATGTGAAATAATGTCTGTGCTTAACACTAGCATGTCGTCATATGACCATGCGAACACATCGATGTACTGTCGGAGAAGATCGACCAACTCTTCATTCTACTCTACTTCCAGATGGATGCTGATTCGAGTTTCTTTAACATCTTCATTGTTTTTTAGGTTGACCACTTCTGTCTCTTCAAGGTTAGGCCTTTTCTGGCTTTCCAGCTGTTCGATCTCTTGTGGGAGAATATCTGGCATCATGCTTTCATCGTATTCTTCATAATCTGGATCACTTTGCTCGAGGGTTTTGTTACATGTCATAATCACGGAACGCGGGATTTGTAATAATTTTTAAGAAAGCATTTCATTTTATTTCATCTAAAGAGGAATGTTTAAGCATTCAAAGAGGCGAATGACAAAAATTACAGACACTGATAAAGCCTCAATTGACCGTGCGCTCTTTTCAGAAGTTTTACAATTCCACACAACCAAGACTCCCGGCGAACCAAAGATGGGCTGGCGGTCCAATTTTGCAATTCCTCTCTTGGTTCAGCATTTCGAATGGTCGGTGTCTTGATATCTACTTTGTCACAGTATTCCTCGATCATGTTCACAAATAGCCTTCCCATTCCATCGACTATGTTGTCCTATGGCGTTGAGCTTTGGCTCATACCTGAAAAACCCTCTGGCACAAAAGACTTTTTCCCAGAGCTACCGGTACAAGTCTTCCCAGTTAGAGGCTGATACCCTATGCCGGCTCTACCTTTCTTGCCAGTCAATGACTGCATTCCCAAATTTTGCCCGGTCTCTTTTATTTTCGTGGTCTGCATAATCTCAACTACATGAAAAGCGACCCCATCTAACCCTTCTATGAACGGAGCTACATGTTTTAGATAAGCTGATTGGCTCCACTTGCCGTGGATTACAATCACTTGACAACCTTATTCGAACTTCATGCACTGGCGTAAGGTAGATGGGACTACCCCTTCCATGTGTATCCAAGGTCTTCATAACAACAGGTTGTATGAAGATGAAATATCCATCAATTGGACTAGTATGGGAAACTCAACATGTCCAATTTGCAGAGCCGAATAAATTTCTTTAATGATGTCCTTTTATGACCCGTCAAAAGTTCTTACCCTCACATGACTTTCCTTTATTTCTGTTAGATGGATACCCAACTCTAATAGTGTAGAGAGAAGCCATCTATTGACTCCAGATCCTCTATCAACAAGTACTGAGGACACCACCTTATCTCCATATTTGACAGTGATGTGTAAAGCTTTGTTGTGACCCATGCTCTCTATATGAAATTCATCTCTTCGTAAAGTGATCATATTTGCTTCAACCATCTTCCCAATGGTTGGTGCGAGTGCCTCACTGGTGGTGTTGCTCGGCATGCTCACCCCACTTAACACTTTCATCAAGGCATCTTTATGACTGTCAAACCTCATCAGTAGATCCATGATTGATATTTGCACCGGGGTTTTCTTTAACTGTTCCTCTAGGGAGTATTCTTTGGTTGACATCTTCTTATAGAATTCTGGGCCCTCAGATCTGTTATATTCCTTCTTTGAATCTATTCCTCTCCTGAATTTCCTCGGTTTACATTCTCAGGAGCGTAACACCTCCCTGACCTGGTCATTCCATGAGCCACTACATAATCTGTCATTTTGGCTTTCCCTTTATGTTGATATGTCCATGGGACTGTCTTGTATTCCCGATCCTCTTCAACCCTAATAATAGTGGTAGACTGTTGTTGGTAGGTCTGGACCATTACCATAGGTTTTAATTGTATTGTGATCATTGGAGTTGGTCCCTTGCAGCCTCCGCGTTTCCTATTATGATGATGGTTCCTTTCAAGTAATATTCTTCATCTAGGGCGATATATTAGCTCATTGATTCTAGTAATTTGGCAGCGGGTTGCCGTTTACATTGGGCAGATCTGGGGTGCAATGAATGGCTCCACTTTTGATTGGTGACTCAATTTTAATTTTCAGTCTGAAGCAATCCTCGATATCATTCCTTGGTATGTTTGAGTGGTACATGCACCATTTGGTTGCATCAAAGTTTGAGGGATATTGAGGAACCCTTCCTTCTACCAGATGTATCAAACCTACTCTCCTCAGTCTTTTAAACAATGAGCCAAAAAATTCGTCAATCGGGTGTAGTTTCTGGGACCTTTTTCTTCAAAATTTGGGCGAGGTCAAGGTGCATGGGTTGGTCAGTTTTGATGAGTGGTAGTCTGAACTGGAGCATATGGTTGTGGTGGGTTTGTATTTGTATGGGCTCGAGGTGGGTTATATTGAGATTGGGGATTATAATATGGTTATGTGTTGTATACAGGAGCATAAACAGGTGGGTGTGGGGAATGGGTGTTTGGAGAGTAAGAGGTGTTTTCGTGATGTGGATTGGACTGTTAATAGGGAATGATTGCTGATACGTCTTCCTTTTTCTTCTTTCTGCTGCCTATTGATCCTGATTGGATTGATTTGCTATCTACTTGCAATGCGGCCATAGATTGTACCTTGCCGGAATTTATACCTTCCTCTAAAAAGTCTCCCATTTTGACAAGTTAAGGGAATTTCTGTCCTATCATGTCCATCTTTTTCTCAAAGTAGATCCCTTCTTGAGCCATGATGAAATACTTATGCAACTCACTGTCACCTAACGGGGGTTGTGCTCTGGCGGCCTCTAACCTCCATCGACATGCATATTCTTGGAATGATTCGAACGGTTTCTTCTGCAAGTTTACCAGTGGGAACCTATCGGGAGTATTTTCTGTGTTGAATCGGAAGCTATTCTTTAAATCCTCTGCCATATCCTGCCACTCCCTGTAGTTTCGGGAATCCCAGCGATTGTACCAACTAAGTGCTTTCCCTATCAAACTCCTTATGATTAGCTTCATTCTTAACTTCTAATTTTTTCCTACTCCAACTAGCTTATCACAATAGGCTCTCAAGTGTGCATTGGATCACCCGTCCCATCATATCTATCAAACTTCGGAGGCTTATACCCTACCGGTATGTCCACATCAGGATGGATACACAGATCCTTATAGTCTAGACTTTTGCTCCCTCGAGCGATTTGAAGATTCTTCATTTATTTTTTCAATGCTCGTAATTGCTCAGACACTGATTCCTTCTCCTTATACTTAGCTTCCCTCCCCATTTTAGCATATTGATCAACTTTATATGGCATCCTGACCGTGACAGGCACTGTGAAGGTGGGTTCTAAAATGACATATATGGGAGGAACATATCGCTCATGTACAGCGGTATGTGCTGCGGGTATGTGTTGGTTTTGGTTAGTGGTGAAGGTAACTCTGTCACGATGAGGGGTGTGAATTGTGTTGGTGGTAACTGGTGGGTTTTGCGGCATTTGAACATAATTTGGTACGTAAAGAGTGTGTATGAGAGGGTTTGGTAGGTTTTTCAGGGGTTACAAGAGGTATAATCTTGGTGGTAGGGACTGAAGACGAGGTATTGTTGGATTGGTGAGTAGTGGAAGAAATGTGGTCGGGGATTGAATCCAGAGAAGGATAATAGGGTGGTTTTGGGAGCATCGTCATGGCCAGATGTGCCAATTCATGAATGTGCTGTACTTCCTCCCTCTATGATTCCATATCTTGGGCCATCCTGGCCAGACTTTCGTCATTCCTCATATCATCCTTCTCTCTCGATCGCCCCCGATTATCAGCTATTACTAGAGTGTGTTCGGTCGAGTTATCTATTGCAGACATCTTCCCTTTTGATCTTTAGTTATACGGTGGTTTCGCTAGTTTTTGGTCGACACAAATCAACTTTCTTTTGGGGAATAATAATAAAGTAAGAAAAGAAAATAAAGAAAAAGAAAAAGAATGGAAATCAGTTTCAGTATTTGCACAAGTTGTAGGCACACAGAATAGTTAGTTCACGTATTTAAGCAAGCATGTTTTTTCCTAAAATTCTAGGGACCTCTCTTTTCCGGAGGTAGGCCCGAGTCGCGAGTATTTGACAAACAATTAGATTTGACAGATTCAGATCCGAAGCAAATTTTGGTTTCTATTGATAGTATTTGGATTGTAATAGGCGGGAACACACATTACATCATTTTTTCCAACATTATTATAACTACATGGGCTCAAGCAAACTTTCCCTTAGGAAAATGAGAAAGTTCGGATAAAGATACAAAGTGGGAAGGGGTGAAATCAACCAACTTCTAATAACCATCACCGGAATCATTCCCCATCTCTTCTTCGTGTTCTTCTTCTTTAGGTTCTTCCTCCGGGTCTTCTTCAAATTCTTCTTTGTCATCACTGAACTCGGGTTCTTCCTCTGGATCTTCATCTGGTTCTGTCTCAGACTCAATATGGATACACTCAACTACTCAGTCATCATACTCGGCGGGTAATAACATGTGATCAATAGACCCCGAGACCACTTGGCGGTGCATGGAGGTAGTCACGAGGTAGTACGGCAATATCGCATGATAAATTTGCAAAGCCGCCACTACATCCTCCATCTAGGCTATGCCTTCCCTGCTTGGTCGGGCTAACTCGTCTTCTTCAATGATCAAGACATAATATTCCAGAGGGCACCACGAATTTTGACCCATTGGCATTGTGACTAGATCATTCCATTCCTCCTCAAGCCTTCTTATCAGTGGTATCGGGATCTGCCCATTGTATTCGTCCTCATATAGTACCGTCCTCGTCTAGAGAGGTACATCCTGAATCAACCTGAACTACCTGAGAACTCGTAAGGGTGAGTATGGCTGGATGCCCTTAAGTCCTATCAGCTCGATAAAATACTTCTGAGAAGTCCTTAGGATTGCCCTTTCACCCAGCCACAATAACTTCCAATTGACCCATTCTCCGCTTAAGTTGTTCATCATCTCTCTCAACTTTTCCTGCCCGTACGGGGAGACCCAATGCCTCATTCTCTTACTGTGACTTCGAATCATGTTGTTGACACCCACAAAGTAGTCAACTGTTGCCTCTCGCTGAATGAAGTGCTTCGTTGCCTAGATTTAAAGCAGCAAGTTACAACCCTTGAAGAAATCATATCACCGGGAACATGCAAATAAATCTCTGAGAATCTCTGCTAACACTATGGGTACCAAAGTGGCTTGGAGGTTGCCCCGGAATGTTGCCAAAACCATAGGTAGCAAATTGATATTGATTCGTCCTCTTCTTTATGGGAAAACCAACAGTCCCAGCAGTGCCAAAGAGAAGGTTATGGGTCAGAGACTTTTCCATGTTGCTGATCATACTAAAATTCCCACAAGTACCATTCGTAGCTTTCACGATGACCAAACCTATCGAACAATTGGTCCAAGCTTACCCATCCATCTTTGATATTTCTCAAACTCTAAATGTTTGCCAGGCCCAAAGCATCAAGAAACCTATAACCGGACATGGTGACTGGTAGTTTCGGTTTCCTCCTTGTAAATGGCAGCTCTGTGAAACTACTAAATTCTTCCAATGTTGGCACCAACTCATAATCAGCCAACTTGAACACTACTTTGGCCGGGTCCCATAACACTATCATCAGGCGGGTAAGCACTTTGTTAGCTCAAATTTTTATCGAGGCAGACAGTGCTCCTAGGTGTGCACTAATTTCGTCTCCATGCTCTCGGCAAATATTCTTCCACTACTGCTTCAACTGTGTGGTGCTCCCGTCACCATATTAATCTCGGAGATGTTTTGGTTGATTTTGATTTCTGAAGTGGGTAGAGAAAAAGGGGCACTGGTGATACTTCTTCACATAGTGTATACTATCGCATTCCATGGTCATCCAAAATTATTTGGCTCTTAAAATCTTCTTGGCCAAGGTAAAACCATTCATGTGGGGTCTGCATATTCCTGCATGTCTTTATTCTTGTACTCCGGTTGCTTCAGCAGTGTCTACACATCTTAACAGACCGAAGTGTGGGATCCTCCTATATAGGACTTCCCCATTGAGGAAAAAGTGATTTTCCAGCCTTCTGAGCACTCGCTTCTGACCATTGATTTCATTCTCTAGATACTCTCTTGTTTTGCGAAAATTTTTGACGTCGTAGTACCATGGTTTACCATCTGGCTTTTCGTCTACATGAAAAATGTACGCATGTTGATACCTGATCTCTATCTCAATAGGGTCGATGTAATTCTTATCTGGATGCTGAATCATCGATGATAAGGTAGGAAGAACATCGGTGAACTCATTTTGGATCATGGGAATGTGCCTGAACTCGATCTTTGAGAACTTCTTGCATAACTGTTTTACACAGTGCAAGTATGGAAGGATCTTGATGTTTTTGGTAGTCTATTCTCCTTGAACTTGATGTATCAATAGATCAGAATCTCCTATGACCAAAATCTCTTTGATGTTCATGTCAACCGCCATCCTGATCCTGAGGATGCATGCTTCGTACTCAGCCATATTATTGGTGCAAGGGAACCTTATCTTTGCTGATGCTGGGTAATGATGTCCTAACTCCGAAATTAGGACTGCACCAATTCCTACTCCTTTAAAATTTTCCGCTCCGTCGAAGGAAATTCTCTACCCTAGATATGACTCTGCAATATCTTCTCCAACGAATAACACTTCTTTGTCTGGGAAGAATGTAGTGAGAGGCTCGTAATCCTTGTCAACTGGATTCTCTGCAAGGTGGTCAGCTAAGGCTTGTACTTTGATGGCCTTGTGCGTTATGTAAATGATTTTAAATTCAGCGAAACAATCCACAAATGACTGTAGCTCATGCTTTGTGCAGTTGTCAATGAGGATATCAATATTTGGTAAAGGGAAATCGTCCTTGAGGCTGTCTTTGTTAAGATCTCGATAATCCACACATATTCTCATCTTTCCATCCTTCTTGGGTACATGGACGATATTTTCCAACCATGTGGGATAATTGGTGACCCTCACCACATTTGCTTCTATTTGCTTAGTTACTTCTTATTTTATCCTCAAACTCAAGTCTGGTTTGAACTTTCTGGGTGTTTGTTTGACTGGCAGTCTAACGGGATCGGTAGGCAATCGATGCAAACGATCTCGGTGTGTAACCCTGGCATGTCATCATACGACCATGCAAACACGCCGATGTACTTTCGGAGGAGCTTGACCAACTCTTCTTACTACTCTGCTTCCAGATGGATGCTAATTCGGGTTTCTTTCACGTCTTCTTCATTTACTAGGTTAACCACTTCTATTTCTTCAAGGTTAGGCTTTTTTGGCTTTCTAGCTGTTCGATCTCTTGTGTGAGATTATCTAGCATCATTTTTTCATCATATTCTTTATAATCTGGATCACTTTGCTCGAGGGTTTCGTTACATGTCATAATAGCGTAATGCGTGTTTTTATTGTTTAGATTACTGAAAAGAAAAACTAAGTATAAATGAAGCGATAAATAAATTTGAAATAATTTTTAAGAAAGCATTTCTTTTTATTTCATCAAAAGAGGAACGTCTGAGCGTTCAAAGAGGCGAATGACAAAAAAGTATACACATCGTTCAAGCCTCAATTAACAGTGCGCTCTTTCTAAAAGTTTTACAATTCCATATTACCAAGACTCCCGGCGAACCAAAGATGGGCTGGCGGTCCAATTTTGCAAGTCCTCTCCTGGTTCGGCATTCCGAATGGTCGGTGTCTTGAAATCTACTTTGTCACAACATTCCTAGATCTTGGTCACAAACAGCCTTCCCATTCCATCAACGATGTCGGGCGTTGAGCTCTAACCCATACACAAAATAGAATCTGGCACAAAAGCCTTCTTCCCGGATCTACCGACACAAGTCTTCCCAGTCGGAGGCTTATACCCTATGCCGGCTCCACCATTTTGCCCACTCGGCTCAATCGGCTTTGTTATCCCATTTGATCGGGCTCCCACCACAGTTCCTGGTCTGTATGTGTACTTCACCATTTTTCTCATGGCCATCGTTGATCTATATGGTGACTATATTCCCAGATTTTGCTCGGTCTCTTCTATTTCTGTGGTCTGCATAATCTCAACTGCATGGAAAGCGACCCCGCCTAACCCTTCTATGAACAAAACTGCATGTTCAGATAAGCTGATTGGCTCCACTCGCCGTGGATTACAATCTCTTCACAACCTCATTCAAACTTCATACACTGGTGTAAGGTAGATGGGACCATCCCTGCCATGTGTATCCAAGGTCTTCCTAGAAACAGGTTGTATGAAGATGAAATATCCATCACTTGGAATAGTATGGAAAACTCAACTGGTCCAATTTGCAGAGCCAAATAAATTTCTCCAATGATGTCCTTTTGTGACCCGTCAAAAGATCTTACCCTCACATGACTTTCCTTTACTTCTCTCAGATGGATACCCAACTCTCGTAGGGTAGAGAGCGAGTAGATATTGACTCCTGATCCTCCGTCAACAAGTACTCGGGACACCACCTTATCTCCACATTTGACAGTGATGTGTAAAGCTTTGTTGTGACCCACTCCCTCAATAGGAAGTTCATCTCTTCGGAAAGTTCACTCGCTAGTGGTGTTGCTCGGTATGCTCACCCCACTTAACACTTTCATCAGGGAGTTTTTATGACTGTCAGAACTCATCAGTAGATCCATGATTGATATTTGCGCCGGGGTTTTCTTTAATTGTTCCTCCACGGAGTATTCTTTGGTTGACATCTTCTTTTAGAGTTCTGCTGCCTCCAGATCTATTATATTCCTTCTCTGAATCTGTTCCCTTCCTAAATTTCCTCGGTTTACATCCTCAGGAGCGTAACACATCCTTGAGCTAGTCATTCTATGAGCCACTGCGGAATCCGTCATCTTGGCTTTCCCTTTCTATTGATATGTCCACGGGACTGTCAAGTATTCCCGATCCTCTTAATCCCTGATGGCAGCAGTAGACTGTTGATGGTAAGTTTGGACCATCACCGTAGGTTTAGACGGCGCCGTGCGAAGCCGATCCTGAATCAATTTAACCTTATCCAAAGTATCCTGAACCAAGTCAGTACCTAATAGCCTAGACTCACTTGGCTCAAACCAACCCACTAGAGATCTACACCATCTCCCATACAAAGCCTCATACGGATCCATCTGAATCCTTGACTGGTAGCTGTTGTTGTAGTCAAACTCCACAAGCAACAGAAACTGATCCCAAGAGCCCCCAAATCGATGACACAAGCGTGTAACATGTCCTCTAATATCTGAATAGTGTGCTTGGACTGTCCGTCCGTCTGAGGGTGAAATGTTGTGCTCAACTCAACCTGGGTGCCCAAATCTCGTTGCACGGTTCTCCAAAATTGCGATGTAAACAGCGAGCCCAGATCTGAAATGATGGACACTGGCACACCGTGAAGGCGAACAATCTCTTGGATGTAAATCTCAGCCAGCCGCTCCGAATAATAAGTAGTCCCAACTAGAATGAAGTGCGCAGACTTGGTCAGTTGATTCACAATCACCCAAATAGCATCGAACTTCCTCAAAGTCTGTGGGAGCCCAACTACAAAATCCATGGTGATCTACTCCCATTTCCACTCTTCACATGCTGACAATTGAGGCACCGAGCTAAAACCCCCACCATATCCTTCTTCATTCTTCTCCACAAATAATGCTGCCTCAAGTTCCAATACATCTTCGCGGCACCCGGATGAATGGAATACCACAAACTATGGGCCTACTCAAGAATCAACTCACGTAGCCCATCCACATTAGGCACAGAAATCCGACCCTGCATCCCCAATAGTAATATCTCTGGCATCATCGTGCTGAACCGTGTCCTTAAGGACAAGTAAATGGGAATCATCATACTGGCGCTCTATGATGCGATCATATAATGAAGACCGAGAAATCACACAAGCTAGAACCCGATTGGGCTCCGAGCTATCTAGTCTCACGAACTGGTTGGCCAAGTCCTGAACATCAACTGCAAGAGGTCTCTCACCAACAAGAATGAATGCGAGGCTACCCATACTCACCGTCTTTCTACTCAAGGCATCAACCACCACATTGCACATCACGGGATGATACAGAATAGTGATATCATAGTCCTTTAGTAACTCCAACCATCTCCGCTACCTCAAATTTAGATCCTTTTATTTGAACAAGTGCTGGAGACTCCCATGATCCGTAAATATCTCACAAGACACACACTGTAGAGATAATGCCTCCAAATCTTTAATGCATGAACGATGGCAGCCAACTGCAACTCATGAACAATGTAGTTCTTCTGATGGGGCTTCTACTCACGTGAATCATAAGCGATCACTTTACCCCCTGCATCAAGACACACCAAATACCGATCCGAGAAGCATCACAATACACTGTATAAGAACCAGAAGCTGAAAGCAGAACTAGAACTGGAGCATTCACAAAGAAGGAAAATTCAGCCAGCCCAGTTTGCTCTTCGCGTTCGCGAGAGTACATTCGCGAGCGCGATGAAGGAAATACCAGAAGCCTGAAGTTACAGAAAACCAGATTTTTCTAAGTTCAAAATCATCCCGTATCCTATCCGAAACTCACCCGAGCCCTCGGGGCTCCAAACCAAACATCCACACAAGTCCTAAAACATCATACGAACTTGCTCGCGCAATTAAATTGCCAAAATAACACTTAGAACTACCAATCAGACGCCAAATCAAAGAAAATTTCAAGAAAATTTTAAAACTTATATTTTTACAACCGGACGTCCGAATCACGTCAAATCAACTCCGATTCTCACCAAATTCGGCAAACAAGTCATAATATTATTGTGGACCTTTATCGGGCTCCGAAACCAAAATACGGACTCGGATCAATAAATCCAACATCAGTAATTTCTTAAAAATTATTAAGCTTTCAAGCTTTTAATTTTTCATCAAAATTCCATATCTTGGGCTAGGGACCTCGGAATTCGATTTCGAGCATACGCCCAAGTCCCAAATCACGATACGGACCAACCGAAATTGTCAAAATACTGATCCGGATCCGTTTGCTCAAAATGTTGACCAAAGTCAACTCAGTTGAGTTTTAAAGCTCTATTTCACATTATAATCCATTTTTCACATAAAAACTTTCCGAAAAAATTGTACGGACTGCGCACGTAAGTCGAGGAATGATAAATGGTGCTTTTCGTGATCTTAGAACACAGAATTACTTATTAAATTTAAAGATGATATTTTGGGTCATCACAATCTATTTTCTAAAACATAATTTAACTTTTATTTTATAACTAAAAAATATTTTCTAAAAAATATTTATGTGATTC
Organism: Nicotiana tomentosiformis; assembly: GCF_000390325.3. Lineage (NCBI taxonomy): Eukaryota > Viridiplantae > Streptophyta > Magnoliopsida > Solanales > Solanaceae > Nicotiana > Nicotiana tomentosiformis. The sequence continues at coordinate 41,106,398 of NC_090816.1, read as the reverse complement.
TTAAAAGTTTATGCTCATCGTCATCGATATGAGGTACACGCGCAACGCACGTGCCTGGGTACTAGTTACAGAAACACAGTGCAATAAGTGGTACAAATACCTCATCTGCTTGTATTACTATTCGACAACATTTGATAATGTTGCTTGTTAAGCCATAATCTAGACATAAATGACGACAAAATATTTACTAAACTCCAATTGTAAATAATCTTTAATCTTCTCCTTACAAGGCCAAATTGACTATAGATGAGATTCTATATAAAAGAGGTAGACTTTACTGTTATAGTAAATAAAGTTCATTAATCATAGCGAAGATGTACAAGACTCTTTCACCTAGAACTTTTGATTGCTGCATCCAAGAAAAAGTCAGTGGGGAGGATAAAGCTGAATCTAAATACTGGTTATACATACTATTTGGTGCTGACTTTTACCCCTATTTGTACTGAGTTGAGACTTTAAGACCTTTTATAATATTCTCAAATTTAATTATTCTTTCAATAAGTATATAAGAACTTTACACCTTATTGAACTCAAAATGTGGTGTGCTCATTTAATATAAAATTATTTGGCGAACACTACAAGAAAAGCACTGGATTTTATTCGCAGATTATACCTGCGGATTTTCATGGGAAATATTAAAATTTTTAAATTTAAAATATTTTACCTGCGATAAATATTTTTATAGGAAACTCCATAGGTAACTTTGGCGCCATTATGCGCCAAAATATTACCTGAAAATTACCTACGGAAATAAGCCGGCAAGTACATTTCCGTAAGAAAATCCGCAGGTAAAAAAATAAAGACAATGGAAAAAAATTCTATGTTAATCCGAAGGAATACCCCTAGGTAATTCTACATGAGAATTTAGTTGGGTATATTTTCTTGGGAATTTGCTTATTCGGAAAATAACCTGGGGATATTATTGTTGCAGTTTTAGTTGGAGATTTGTTCTTGGAGATTTACCTGGAGAATTACCTGGGATGTTATTGCTACAAAGTTAGTTAGAAATATTTTCTTGGGGATTTACCTGTGAATTTTCTTACTTTGAAAATTACCTAGAGATTTGGTTGATGTGAATTTAGTTAGAATTTGTTTTCTTGGGATTTACTTATTTGGTAGAATTACATGGGGATTATATTGTTATAATTTTTGCTAGAAATTTATTCTTGGTATTATAGCTTGGGATTTACCTAAAAAATTTATTACCTAAGAAATTAGCTAGAGATTATTTGTGTGGTTTTAAACGAAAATTGTTTCTTGAGAATTTACTTGATTATTTCATTATATAGTTTTGACTGGGGATTTGTTCTTAGGATTTAGCTAGAAATTTTATTGTTGTTGTTTTACTTAGATATATAGTATTTGAGAATTTACATGAGGATTTTATAACTACATATTTAAGTTTAAAATTCTTTAAATACTTTTAAAAATATTATTTGAATTTCTAAGACGATGTTATTTTTTAATTTAAAATTATATATTTTTGAAAGTTACAAGAACTTGATATAAAAGAATTCTTTAAATAATTTGAAAAATATTATTTAAAAGTACAAAATATCATCAGAAATTCAACTAATATCATCAGAAAATATACTAAATATAACTAAATGATTGATACCTAATTATGTTTATGTATACGGAGAAAAGCGAGCTCATGGTGCATCCTAACCTCCGACAAGATAAGTCAGGCTCGAGGTATGGCAATAAGAGACCGGAACCGAGCCTAAGTCTCACCGGATTAGAACCCGGGGGAATGATGCCTGCCTTCGAGGATATCGAGGTCATAATCCCGGAATCGATCCTACCCTCGAACGACTTCGAAGAATATTGTCAGACGATCCAGCATAGCCAATAGAAGGCTGAAATATTCGTGACTGGTCGAATATTACGGTGGGAATCTCGGCACGTATCGATAAGGAACCAACAATCAGCAAATCAGAAGATCGTTTACCTTTTATAAAGTTGTACCTAAAATAGGACTCCCCTACTATATAAAGGGGTCTAACAATTCATTTAACACACGATAACACACACTAAAAAGCAATACATTGTTATTTTCTCTGTCTTTAAGCTCTTGTTCTTTTTTATCGGCACAGGTTATGGTGAGCCCGGCTCGAAAGCAACTATTCCATCAAAGCTGAAACTATCCAACTCGTGTGGTTCAAATTTGGTTTATCTTTATCTATTCAATAGAAACTTAATTTATCGCTTTGTGTCAAGTTAATCTGCGTATCCTTAAAACCACCTAAAAATTTAATTATTATCCGATTTTGAGGGTAAACAGTTTGGCGCCCACCGTGGGGTTGAGGATAATAGCGGCAATTTGATACAAATTCCCGTAACGCACCCTATTTTACATTTGTTCTTTGAAGTTTTTTTTATTCCAGGTTAAAATCGAAATTTCAAACCCATAGTTTGCCCCTCTAAACACGGACACGGAGTCCAGCAACCATGGAGAGAACAACAATGCAGCACCCAGTAACGAGGTGCCCCTAGTCAATCTCGATGGAGTCTCGGTGGTGGACCCCATCGACACCAGTTCGCATGTGGCCATCAACACAAATTTGCCTACTGATCCCGAAAACAGCGTATGTAGAAAAGTCCGATCAATTGCCTAGAATACGCACATTGGTGAAAACGATGGGATCAACTTGCGAGTGATTTTCGAAATATTACAGGCTCAACAGGCGGCGATAGTTCAGTTGCAGAACCAAAGCCGAGCACCGAACAGGGTTGATCCCGAGCCATCCCGGGAAGTCACCTGTAGAACTGAACCGATCACGGAGAGGACGAATGAAAATGAATCGGGGACTAACCCCGTGATCATAAAAATGCTCGAGGAGTTGACAAAACGGATAGAATCAGGGGAGAAAAAAATCGAAGCCAATGACAAAAAAGTGGAAACCTATAACTCCAGGGTCGACCAAATCCCAGGAGCACCTCCGATATTGAAGGGCTTGGATTCCAAAAAGTTTCTTTAAAAACCTTTTCCTCCGAGCACAACTCCGAACGATGGTTCCTTTCAGGTGATATTCGTCATCCAGGGCGATCATATTAGCTTGTTGATTTTGTTGATTTGGTTGCGGGTTGCATATCACATTGGGCGAAGCTGGGGTTCACTGAATGGCTCCACTTTTGATTAGTGACTCAATTTCATTTTTCAGTCTGAAGCAATCCTCGTTATGTGCCCTGGTATGTTTGAGTGGTACACGCACCGTTTGGTTGCATCAAAGTATTTTGAGGGATATTCAGGAACCCTTCCTTCTACCAGATGTATCAAACCTACTCTCCTCAGTCTTTTAAACAATTGAGCCAGAAGTTCAGCAATCGGGGTGTAGTTTCTGGGACCTCTCTCTTCAAAATTTGGGCGAGGTCAGGGTGTATAGGTGGGTCGGTTTTGATGAGTGGTAGTCTTAACTGGAGCGTATGGTCATGGTGGGTTTGGATTTGTATGCGCTCGAGGTGGGTTATATTGAGGTTGGGGATTGTAATATGGTTGTGTGTTGTATACTGGAGCATAAGAAGGTAGGTGTGGGGAATGGGTGTTTGGAGAGTAAGAGGTGTTTCCATGATGTGGATTGGATTGGTAATAGGGAATGATTGCTGATACCTGTTCCTTTTTCTTCTTTCCACTGCCTATTGATCCTGATTAGATTGCTTCGCTAGCTGCTTGCAATGCAGCCATAGATTGTACCTTGCTGGACATTATACCTTCCCCTAAAAAGTCTCACTTTTTGACAAGTTCAGGGAATTTCTGTCCCATCATGCCTCTAACCTCCATCACGTGCATATTGGGAGTAATTTCTATGTCGAACCGAAAGTGATTCATGATATCCTCTGCCATATCCTGCCAATCCCTCCAGTTTCGGGGATCCTGGCGAGTGTACTCCTTATGAACAACTTCCTTCTTAACTTCTTATTTCTTTCTACTCTAACTAGCTTATCATAATAGGCTCTCAAGTGTGCATGGGGATCACCCGTACCATCAAAGATATCAAACTTTGAAGGCTTGTACCCCACTGACATGTCGACATCAAGATGGATACACAGATCCTCATAGTCTAGACTTTTCCTCCCTCGAGCGACCTAAAGATTCTTTATTTGTTTTTTCAATGCTCATAAATATGGGTTCTGAAACGACATATACAATAGGAACTTATCGCTCATGTGTAGCGGTATGTTCCCCGGGTATGTGCTGGATTTGGTTAGTGGTGAAGGTGACTCCGTCACGAGGACAGGTGTGAATTGTGTTGGTGGCAACTAGTGGGCTTTGCGGCATTTGAACGTAATTTAGTACGTAAAGAGTGTGTATGGGAGGGTTTGATGGGTTTTGCAGTGTAAGGAACCGTAAAAAATTTAACCAAAAACTCGGGGTTTCATGGTGCCAAATTAGATTCCTACGTAAAGGTTTGGACTTTTTGGATTGAACAGTACCCTACGGACTGAGAGGAAAATGTTTCACAGAAAAATGCTTTTTTGCGGCCCATTATGCGGCCACATAATCACTCTGCGGACCGCATAATGGCCGCAGAGTGAAGCAGTAAGTTTGGACAACTTGAGGTCAGTTTTGCGGTCGATTATGCGACTGCATAATCGATATGCGGACCGCATATCGATCGCATAGCCCCTCTTGGGTTTTTGAAGAGGGAGTTCTGCGGTGCATTATGCGACCGCAGAACGAGTATGCGGACCGCATACTGGTCGCATATCTGGGCCGTAAGTTCAGGCCCCTGAGGGCCATTTCTGCGGTCACTTTGCGGACCGCATAACCGTTATGCGGTCGCATATGCGACCGCAGACCTGTGTCGGATTACCATTTTTCTTAATTTAAAACCCGACCCCCATTCCGTTAAAACACCCCTTTAGTCCATTTTGAAGCTCATTTCTCATATTTCTAGTGTGAGAGAGAGAGGGTTCTAGAGGGAGGGCCTAATTTTCATCAATCAATCTTCAACCATCACTCAAAGCTTGAAAATACTCAAGTAGAGCACCCAATTTCTTCATCCAAAAAGGTAAGATTTCATCACCCCAGCTCTTATTTCAAACATAGCTATAATGGGGTACTAGGGTAATACTTCATGGGTATGAGAGTGGTTCAGCTTGCATGCATGTGATAAAGAGTGTGGGAAAAATAAAAAAAAAGTGAACTATGAATATTTTCCTAATTTTGGGTTCAATTTGTATATTGCAAAAATAGATTGAGGTTGCTAAGGGTTTCGGATAATTGTAGAGTCTAAAGAAGCGCAATTGAGGTATGTATGGCTAACTCTCTTCTTCTTAGAATCGAACTCCTGGTGTCCGAATAATTGATGTAAGTTCAAACTTGATTATACTAGAATTGTTTGCCTTAGTGTGTTTGATTGAAAGATTCATGTTCCCTAATTGTTTTAGATGGTACTTATCGACATGAATGATGATGTTATTTGAACAAATAAAAAGGGAAAGACTTGAATTGTAAAATATGCCCAAGTGCCAAGAACTACTTAATAAATGAGGCTGTTTGTGCCATGTAATGAAGATGGGAAAGAAATGTGAATTGAGTGGACAGTTGAAAGAGGTTATGTCTCAAGTGAGATGGCTTAGCCGATCGGGCCGAGATCAGACGCCATGCTGTACACATGGTGGCATTTGTATTGGAATTATTGAATTACATTATGGATATGGATATGTCTCACTTGAGATGGCTTAGCCGGTCGGGCCGAGACCGGACTCCGTGTAAAAACATAGTGGCATTGTGAGTTGTGGCTTGGCACTAACGATTATTAATCTAAAAAGATGAAAAGATTGAATTGGAAACTATGTGACCCTTACTTAGTGTTTTCTATGTATTTCTATGAAACTCTTATTGATTATTATGGCTGCCTTCTCTTTGTTTCACTGTTCATTCTTCTAAGATTGGTGTTTGCCTTACATACTAGTACTATTCGACAGTACTAACATCCTTTTTGCCGGGGGCGCTACATATTTGAATGGATGTAGGTGGTCCCATCGCAGATAGTGCAGATCATAGATAGGTGGTGCTCTCCTTCTCTCCTCACATCAGTCTTGGTGAGCCCTATTTCTCCCAGGGGTGATGTAGTCCTTCTTTTGTATAAGTTTACATATTTTGAGGTATAGCCGGGGCCTTGTTGCCGGCATTGTCATGTTGCTCTTTTGTACTCTTAGAGGCTCTGTAGACGTTTATGTGGTTCATGTATGTAGGTTGGGGTGGTCGTTGGATCTATTTGTATTTTGGGAACTCAACTATGGCATAATGTATATAAGGAAAAATGATCTAGCAACGTTTATATATTTATATAACTGATCCCCCCTGTTTTACAAATGGTGATGCGATCCCTTTTTGGATTATGAATGAGTTGGGTATGAAAGGTTTAATAGGCTTGCTCGACCGGGTTCACTTGGTTGAGCACCGGTCACGTTCCCCGAGGTTGGGACGTGACAAACATGGTATCAGAGCCTAAGGTTTTAAAGTGTCCTAGGATGTCTCAAAGCCGTGTCTAGTAGAGCCCTTCTTATCAGTGTGTTGTCGACCACATCTATAATTAGGGGGCTACTTGGACATTTAAGAATGATACCTTTCATTTTTGTTCTATATCGTGCGATAGAGTGGAACGTGATGTTGTTTTCCCCTAACTTATGCATTGTTCTAACTTTCAGTAAATTACACCTAAGAAGAGAGCAAGAATTGGCCAAGAAGCCAATGCCACACTAGAAGTGGTTGTTGATCCCTTACTTGATAATGCGGGTGAGGATAATCCCCCTACTACGACATTGCCTGATTCGTCAACTCCAAAGCTAACTACCCCAGTGCCTACACCCACAGAGGGTGCCACAATCCCTCCCGCCGATATTCCTGTTCCACCTCCAGCCCCAACTCCAGGTCCCGGTATTTCTGATGGGGATCTTAGGGGAGCTATTCAGATGCTGACTCAGTTAGTAGCTTCTCAGGCCCAGAGGTCAAATGTTGTACCCACCTTATTTAGCTCACAAGAGGATTCTTCTAGTTCCAAGGTAAATAGGTTCCCTCAGTTAGACCGTCCAGTGTTCACAGGTACTGATCCCGGGGTAGACCCTCAGGATTTCATTGATGAGATGCATAAGACTCTCCGAGTTATGCGTGCTACTGAAGTAGAGGGAGTAGAGTTGGCCTCTTATCGTCTGAAAGGGGTGGCATATTCATGGTTTGAAATGTAGGAAGATTCCCGTGAGGAGGGGATCCCTCTGGTGAGATGGAGTGAGTTCACGGATGCCTTCATAGACCATTTCTTGCCTGTCGAGACTAAGCCAGACCATGCTGTGGAGTTTAAGACCCTTAAATAGGGTAGCAAGAATGTGTGGGAGCATCACATGGAGTTTGTGCACCTGTCAAAGTATGCTATTCATATGATGCCGACTATGGAGGCAAGAGTGCGTCGATTTGTGCAGGGCCTTAGCCCTTTGGTTATTAATGAGGCTGCCACAGTTGCTCTAAATTCTGACATGAACTATGGAAAGATGGTGGCAGTTGCCCAACTTACGGAGGCTCGAAAGTTAAGGCTCAGGATGGAACGGGAAAGTAGTAGTAGGGCCCGATCAGCAGGCAACCTTGGGGACTCATTCGGAGGTGGGAGATCAGCTTTTCGGGGAGGATTATGAGGGCCATCCCAGTATTATGCTCAGTCTTCAGCTAGTGACCCGCCATCAAGGTACGGCCAGCAGCGGGGGACTCGCTTTAGGCCCGATTAGGGAAGCAGGAGGTCCCACCATCAGGGCCGATCAGGAGGGAGATTCCAGCAGCAGCAGAGGGCCCCATGCCCTAAGTGTGGGAGGGTACATTTGGGAGTTTTCTACCTGGACATGCCAGTATGTTACGGATGCGAAATGAGAGGCCATATTCAAAGAGAGTGTCGTGCATCCCGCCAGGGTGCAGGCAGAGGCATAGCTCAGTCATCCAGTCCTACAGCTGCCACATCTTCAGCACACCCTCCAGCTCGAGGCTCTTTAGCACCCGCAGGGCGTGGTACAGCTAGGGGTGGTGCACAGAGTTCGAGAGGACCCAGCCGATTATGTGTTATGAGTGGTCGACAGAGTGCGGAGGCTTCCCCAGATGTCATCATAGGTATATTCACTGTTCAATCTCATGATGTGTATGCCCTTATTGATCCCAGATCTTCTTTGTCCTATGTTACTCCTTATGTTGCTACGAGCTTCGGGATAGAATCGGAACAGCTTCATGAGCCGTTCTCTGTATCTACTCCGATTGGCGAGTCTATTAAGGCCGCACGGGTTTATAGGGATTGTGTTGTCATGGTACGTGGTTGGGATACCATGGCCGATCTTATTGAACTAGGAATGATTGATTTTGATGTAATAATGGGAATGGATTGGCTTTATTCATGTTTTGCCAAACTTGATTGCCGAGCCAGAATCATAAGGCTTGAGTTTCCTAACGAGCCAGTTGTTGAGTGGGAGGGGAATATTGTCATGCTAAAAGGTAGGTTTATTTCTTACCTTAAGGCCACAAAGATGATCAAGAAGGGGTATATTTACCATTTGGTCCGAGTTACAGACACCACTACTGAGGTGCCTACCCTTGAATCTGTACCAATTGTGAATGAATTCCCCGATGTCTTTCCGGATGAGCTCCCTAGAATTCCTCCAGATAGGGAGATTGATTTTGGGATTGATGTGATGCCAGGCATGCAGCCTATATCCATTCCACCTTATAGAATGGCGCCGGCAGAATTAAAAGAGCTAAAGGAACAATTAAGGGATTTGCTAGAGAAAGGTTTCATCCGACCGAGTGTGTCTCCTTGGGGCGCACCGGTTCTCTTTGTCAGAAAGAAAGAAGGATCGCTGCGAATGTGTATTGACTACCGGGAGCTCAACAAAGTCACAATCAAAAACAAATACCCATTGCCTAGAATAGATGATTTGTTTGACCAATTACAAGTTGCTAAGTTCTTCTCCAAAATTGATTTGCGGTCCGGGTACCATCAATTGAAGGTAAGGGAGCAGGATATTCTGAAAACAGCTTTCAGAACCCGGTATGGGCACTTTGAATTTTTGGTAATGTCTTTCGGGCTAACAAATGCCCGGGCAGCTTTCATGGATCTTATGAATCGAGTCTTCAGGCCGTTTCTTGACTCTTTTGTGATATTATTTATTAACGGCATCCTTGTATATTCACAAAGTCGAGAGGATCACACCGACCACCTCATGGCAGTTCTGCAGACTCTTCATCACCACCACTTGTATGCAAAGTTCTCGAAATGGGAATTTTGGCTTGAATCTGTTACATTCCTAGGTCATGTCATCTCCGGAGAAGGAATTAAGGTCGATCCTCAAAAGATTGCAGCGGTGAAGGATTGGCCTAGACCCACTACTCCAACAGAGATTCGCAATTTCTTGGGTTTGGCCGGTTATTACAGGAGGTTCGTGGAGGGGTTCTCCACTCTTGCCTCTCCATTTACTAAATTGACACAAAAGGCGGTTAAGTTCCAGTGGTACGATACTTGTGAAAGGAGCTTCCAGGAATTGAAATCAAGATTGACCTCGGCGCCGGTATTGACCCTGCCAGAGGGTACCGAGGGGTTTGTGGTGTATTATGATGCTTCAAGGATCGGTCTTGGGTGCGTATTAATGCAACATGGTAAGGTCATATCATATGCTTCAAGGCAACTTAAGAATTATGAAAAGAACTATCCAACTCATGATTTATAGCTTGCGGGGGTGGTTTTTGCATTAAAAATTTGGCGTCATTATTTGTATGGAGTCCATGTAGGTGTATTCACAGACCACAAGAGTCTTCAGTACATTTTTAAGCAAAAGGAATTGAACTTAAGGCAGAGAAGGTGGCTTGAATTGCTCAAAGATTATAACACCGACATTTTGTATCATCCGGGGAAAGCTAATGTGGTGGCAGATGCTCTTAGTCGGAAATCTATGGGTAGTTTGGCTCACTTGGAGGCATGTCAAAGGCCCTTGCCCGGGAGGTTCACCAGTTGGCCGGTTCGGGAGTTCGTCTGACGGACTCTAGTGGAGGGGGAGTGATTGTGCGGAATAAGGCGGAATCATCGCTTGTGGCGAAGGTCAAGGAGAAGCAATACAGTGATCCAATGTTGGTGCAGCTGAAGGAAGGGATTCATAAACATAAGACTACAGCTTTTTCTCTTGGCATGGATGGCGGTACATTACGGTACCAAGGACGACTATGTGTTCCAAACGTAGATGGTCTTCAGGAAAGAATCGTGGCAGAAGCGCATACTTCTAGATATTCTGTGCACCCAGGCTCTACAAAAATGTATCATGATCTCAAGGAAGTTTTCTGGTGGAATGACATGAAGAGGGGTGTGGCGGACTTTGTGGCAAAATGTTCAAACTGTCAATAAGTGAAGGCCGAACATCAAAGGCCCGGTGGGTTAGCTTAGAGTATAGAAATTCCAATGTGGAAATGGGAAATGATCAACATGGATTTTGTGGTAGGGTTACCGAGCACGCCGCGTAGGTTTGACTCAATTTGGGTGATCGTGGATCGACTCACAAAATCAGCTCACTTTTTGCCGGTTAAATCCACCGACACTGCGGAACAATATGCTCAATTATATATCAAGGAAATAGTCAGCCTTCATGGCGCTCCAGTTTCCATCATTTCCGATCGAGGGGCCCAATTCACAGCTAATTTCTGGAAGAAATTTCAGCAAGGTTTGTGTATGCAGGTAAATCTTAGCATGGCTTTCCATCCATAGACTAACGGGCAAGCAGAGCGGACTATTCAGACGCTTGAGGACATGTTGCGTGCATGTGTGCTTGAATTCAAGGGTAGCTAGGATGAACATTTGCCGCTCATAGAATTTGCTTACAACAACAGCTTCTATGCCAGTATTCAGATGGCGCCATTTGAGGCCTTGTATGGTAGGAGATGTAGATCACCGATTGGGTGGTTCGAGGTTGGAGAAGCTTAACTAATAGGACCAGACCTTGTGCATCATGCTACGAAAAAGGTTAAGATCATAAAAGAGCGGTTGAAAACTGCTCAGAGTCGTCAAAAATCCTACTCGAATGTTTGTCGCAGAGACTTAGAGTTCAAAGAAGATGATTGGGTGTTCTTGAAGGTATCTCCCATGAAGGGGATCATGCGGTTTGGAAAGAAAGGAAAATTAAGTCCGAGGTATGTCGGGCCGTATAAAATCATTCAAAGGATAGGTCAGTTGGCGTACAAGCTTGAACTACTACCTGAGATGTCATTAGTACACCTAGTATTCCATGTGTCCATGTTGAAGAAGGTAGTTGGAGATCCGTCTGCTATTATGCCGGTTGAGACCATCGAGGTTAGTGAGGAATTGTCATATGAAGAAATTCCGGTTGCTATTCTTGATAGGCAGGTGCAGAAGTTGAGAAACAAAGAAATTGCATCCGTGAAGGTGTTATGGCGAAACCAACAAGTCGAAGAAGCTACTTGGGAAGCCGAGAATGAAATGAAAGAAAAGTACCCTCATTTGTTTGAATAGCCGTGTAATAGTTTTATGAAGTTGTTTCCCCTAAAGTGTGTATCGCTTGTTCAGCTAATATAACGATACTCCTTTCTAGTTATATGTCTTCCATGAGGCTTCGGTTGGTGTTATTTTGCATTCTGTTGTGTCATTTAATTCTATATATGTTGCTAAGGTGTGTTTCGGGGGCTCTCTGGCAGGTGGATAGGTCTAATTACAAAGGAAACTCTGGCGAAATTTTCAGAAAGTTAGAAAGTTAGGCAAATTTGGGGCTGATGGTATGTGGCATGATTGAAATTGTGTTAAGTGAACCTTGATCCTCATTCGAGGATGAATGATCTTAAGTGGGGGAGGATGTAAGGACCTGTAAAAAATTTAACCAAAAACTCGGGGTTTCGTGGAGCCAAGTTAGATTCCTGCATTATTATAGTAGAAAATCTTCAAACTTTTTGGATTGAACAGTACCCTACGGACTGAGAGGAAAATGTTTCGCAGAAAAATGCATTTTTGCGGCCCATTCTGCAGAGTGAAGCAGTAAGCTTGGCCAACATGAGATCAGTTTTGCGGTCGATTATGCGATCGCATAATCGATATGCGGACCGCATATCTATCGCATAACCCCTCTTGGGATTTTGCGAAGGGCGTTCTGCGGTGTATTATGCGACCGCAGAACGAGTATGCGGACCGCATACTGGTCGCATACCTGGGCCGTATGTTTAGGCCCCTGAGGGACATTTCTGCGGTCACTTTACGGACCGCATAACCGTTATGCGGTCGCATATGCGACCGCAGACCTGTGTCGGGGCACAATTTTCTTAATTTAAAATCCGACCCCCATTCCGTTAAAACACCCCTTTAGTCCATTTTGAAGCTCATTTCTCATATTTTTAGTGTGAGAGAGAGAGGGTTCTAGAGGGAGGGCCTAATTTTTATCAATTAATCTTCAACCATCACTCAAAGCTTGGAAATACTCAAGTAGAGCATCCAAATTCTTCATCCAATAAGGTAAGATTTCATCACCCCAGCTCTTATTTCAAACATAGCTATAAAGTGGTACTAGGGTAATACTTCATGGGTATGAGAGTGGTTCATCTTGCATGCATGTGATAAAGAGTGTGGGAAAAATAAAAAAAAAAGTGAACTATGAACTTTTTCCTAATTTTGGGTTCAATTTGTATATTGCAAAAATAGATTGAGGTTGCTAAGGGTTCCGAATAATTGTAGAGTCTAAAGAAGCGCAATTAAAGTATGTATGGCTAACTCTCTTCTTCTTAGAATCGAACTCCTGGTGTCCGAATAATTTATGTAAGTTCCAACTTGATTATACTAGAATTGTTTGCCTTAGTGTGTTTGATTGAAAGATTCATGTTCCCTAATTGTTTTAGATGTTACTTATCGACATGAATGATGATGGTATTTGAACAAATCAAAAGGGAAAGACTTGGATTGTAAAATGTGCCCAAGTGCCAAGAACTACTTAATAAATGAGGCTGTTTGTGCCATGTAATGAAGATGGGAAAGAAATGTGAATTGAGTGGACAGTTGAAAGAGGTTATGTCTCAAGTAAGATGGCTTAGCCGATCGGGCCGAGATCGGTCGCCATGCTATACATATGGTGGCATTTGTATTGGAATTATTGAATTACATTATGAATATGGATATGTCTCGCTGGCGATGGCTTAGCCGGTTGGGCCGAGACCGGACTCCGTGTAAAAACGCGGTGACATTGTGAGTTGTGGCTTGGCACTAAAGATTATTAATCTAAAAAGATGGAAAGATTGAATTGGAAACTATGTGACCCTTACTTGGTGTTTCCTTTGTATTTCTATGAAACACTTATTGATTATTATGACTGCCTTCTCTTTGTTTCACTGTTCATTCTACTAAGATTGGTGTTTGCCTTACATACTAGTACTATTCGACAGTACTAGTGTCCCTTTTGCTAGGGGCGCTACATCTTTGAATGGATGTAGGTGGTCCCATCGCAGATAGTGCCGATCGCAGATAGGTGGTGCTTTCCTTCTCTCCTCACAGCAGTCTTGGTGAGTCCCATTTCTCCCAGGGGTGATGTAGTCCTTCTTTTGTATAAGTTTACATATTTTGAGGTATAGCCGGGGCCTTGTTGCCGGCATTGTCATGTTGCTCTTTTGTACTCTTAGAGGCTCTGTAGACGTTTATGTGGGTCATGTATGTAGGTTGGGGTGGTCAGGGATTTAATCTAGAGAAGGAAAACGGGATGGTTGCAGGAGCATCGTCACGACCAGATGTGCCAATTCCCGAATGTGTTGTACTTACTCCCTCCATCTCTTGCGCCATCCTTGCCACATGTTCGTCATTCCTCGTATCATCCTTCTCTCCCGATAGCCCCGGGCTATCAGCTATTACTAGAGCGTATTTGGTCGGGTTATCTGTCGTAGACATCTTCCCTTTTGATCTTAAGTTTTGCAGTGGTTTCGCCAGTTTTGGGTCGACACAAACCAAGTTTCTTTCGGGGAATAATAATATAGTCAGAAAGAAAAGAAATAAAAAGAAAAAGATTGGAAGTTAGTTTCAGTATTTGCACAAGTAATAGGCACACAGAGCAGTTATTTCACGTATTTAGGCAAGTGTGTTTTTTCCTAAATTTCGAGGGATCTCTCTTTTCTGGAGGTAGGCCTGAGTCGTGAGTATTTAACAAATAATTATATTTGACACATTCAGATCCGAAGCAAATTTTTATTTTCATTGGCGGCGGGTGACAACAAGTGATCAATTGACCCCGGGACCATTTGGCTGTGCATGGAGGTAGTTACGAGGTAGTGTGGCAAAATCTCATGATAGATTTGCAAAGCTGCCGCTGCATCCTCCAGCCAGGCTATTCCTTGCCCACTTGGTCGGGCTAACTCACCTTCTTCATTGATCCCGGAATAATATTCTAGAGTGCACCACAAATTTTGACCCATTGACATTGTGACTAGATCATTCCATTCCTCCTGAAGCCTCCTTCTCCTTGGTATTGGGATCTACCCATTGTATATGTCTGCATACAGTGTCGTCCTCGTCCAGAGAGGTACATCCTGAATCAACCTAAACTACCTGAGAACTCGTAGTGGTGAGTATGGCTGGACGCCCTCAAGCCCTATCAGCTCGATAAAATACTTCTGAGAAGTTCTTAGGATTGCCCTTCCACCCAGCCACGACTGCTTCCAATTGACCCATTCTCCGCTTAAGTTGTTCAGCATCTCTCTCCACTCTTCGTGCCTGTGCGGGGAGACCCAATGCCTCATTCTCTTGTTGTGACTTCAAATCATCTTGTTGACACCCACAAAGTAGTCAACTGTTGCCTCTCACTGAATGAAGTGCTATGATACCCAGATTTAAAGCACCAGGTTACAAATCTTGAAGAAATCATACCCTTGGGAACATGCAGACAAAGCTCTGAGAATCTCTGCTAACACCATGGGTACTAAAGTGGCTTGGAGGTTGCCCCGAAATGTTTCCAAAACCACAGGCAACAAATTGATATTGATCCATCCTCTTCTTTTCAGGAAACCCAATAGTCCCAGCAATGCCAAAGAGAAGGTTATAGGTTGGAGACTTTCCCATGTTGCCTGATCATACTGAAATTCCCCCAAGTACCATTCGTAGCTTTCACGATGTCCAAGCCTATTGAGCAATTGGTCTGGGCTTACCCATCCATGTTCGATGTTTCTCAAACCTCGACTATTTGCCAGACCCAAAGCATCAAGAAACCTGTAACCAGGCATGGTGACTAGTAGTATCAGTTTCCTCCTTGTAAATGACAGCTCCGTCAAACTGGTAACTTCTTTTAATGTTGTCACCAACTCACAATCAGTGAACTTGAATACCACTTTGGCCAGGTACCAGAATTCTATCAGCATGCAGGTAAGCACTTTGTCAGCTCGGATGTTTAGCAAGGCAGTTAGTGCTCCTAGGTGTATCCTGATTCGTCTCCATGCTCTCGGTCGATATTCTTCCACCACTGCTTCAGCTTGTATGGTGCTCCTATCACCATATTGATCTCGGGGATGTTTTGGTTGATTTCTATTTTTGAAGTGGGTAGAGAAAAAAGGGTTTGATAAGTGTTTGCTTCGGGCTTAAGTGTCTCATCATGATTGGTTTGTCTTTCCATAAAAGTTATGTTGTTGGGTGCATCACCCGTTGACATTAGGGCAGATTTCCTAATTGTGTGTCGATGCCAAGGACCGAATCACCTAAGATTTATGAAACATAACTTATGTTTTCTAGAATAGTGTCTTTCCTACTGTTAATTAGAGTGAATACTACGAGAAGTTATGTCAGTTGACCTGACAAAGCCATTCTCTGAAACTAAAGAATTTTAAAAGAAGGTTTGGATGGGTGTAAAAAACAACCCTCGCATGCCATTGTGTGTGATAGTGTACGGACAAGACTCGATATGAAAAAGTGAGATGACAGTATATATATAAAGCGGTAACAGATAGTTATGTTAGCAATAATAGTTTAAAATAAGCAAATAAGCACATAATGAGCAAATAAGGCAGGTAAGCATACAATTGCAAATTAAACACAGTTAAAGCAATGCATAAACTATCTTAAATTCCATGTCTAGTCTAAGTCTGCTAAGGTCAGAACCTAAGTGTGAGATCCCCAGTAGAGTCTCCATGTTGTTGCACCCTATTTTGCACGAGTCAAAACAAGATTCAACTAGTGGTTTCCCTGCGGATGATAAAAGAGAGCCGCCACCTAATATTTAAAGGTATACTAGGGTACCTATTTTATTACTAAATATCATTTCTCTATTAGTCTACTAACGAGTGAGATTTTGGGTAAAGGTTCTTGTTCTTCTAAGGTGAAGGTATTAGGCACCCCTTAAAATCTATCTGAGGTAGCTTCATAGGACTTAAACTAGGTTTAAAGGATTAGTTGTTTATACTCTGCTTAACTAGTGCTAAAAATGGCATATTATATTTATCTAATTTAGAGGTTAATGTTTGAAAAGAGGATATGTAGTTTGTAAAGGATATAATATTATAAAAGCCTTGAAGAGAATGCTTGTATATATATGATTGAAAGAGTTTTGAAGTATGGTATATAGTGTTTGTATTTACAAAACTTATAAGATGTGGCCAAGTTATAAAGCACTATGTCTTTAAATGAATATGTCTATTTGTGTAACTCTAATAAGGGTATTGTAAAAGTAAGTCTAAGATATACCTTGATTTTCAAACTTCATTTTACTTTGAAGAAATCATTGGAAGCCTTTTTAACTGGGCAATGGCACTTGTTTAGAAAATAACTCGATTTTAGAAGGTCAATTTTCAGATTCCGTTTTTGGTTTTTGAAAGAGAAGATCGTCATCCTTTGCTAAAGCTGTTCGGTTTCAAAAGACTTGATAAAACTTTTAGTAGAGATTATTAGTATAAACAGTATATGATCTAGAGAATTATAGCTATCTACTACTAAGTCTAACACTTCTTTTAATCCTATGTCTTTTAGGGATTGCTTAGATTGTTCACATGATTCAAAGATATAAAGTAAAGCATTCAATATAATATGATAAGTGTTATATATACATATGGGAAATAAGGACAATAAATTTAAATAAGCAGTAAAGGAAGAGAAATGGACTCTCGTTTTGTCCTAAAAAGAAACAAGCTCACCAAGTAGTGAGAATAGACACCGACGAGTTCAAACTCCCAAAGGCGCATGTAAAGGATTTGGGCCTGTGTTTTTTGAGAACTCGGAAGGTCCAATTGTAATACATGTTAAAAAAGGAGAGAAAGTCATTAAATGTGTTACTCTATGCACATAACTACACTTGAAATAAACTAGTATGGGCCTAAACAAATTATAACAATCAATAGTAACCTAGAATATGAAAATTAAACTATTGTGGGGATCACATAAGGCAATGTGATTCACATTGAAAACCTTTTGTTGTCATTAAACACTAATCCTAAAGAGAGTAATAAATATCAATAGATTAGAGGCTAAGGATGGAGTTCCATTCATGGCCAAAGTACTCTTTGGATCCCTGACACTTCAAAGTTCCCAAGGGTCTCAAGGCCCAGGGCAATGCTTGTATCAGGGAGAGTAGCTCAGCCAAGAACTAAACTCTACTCCCAATTACCCCTAACTACTCACACCCACTCTTCGCTACAGGTTTAGGTGCCAATGAGACACTCAATGTAAATTCCCATACCACAGTGATACCACACCATAAGAGCATATACATTTCTCATAACAGCTAATACATGATACCATAGGATCATAAAACAACCTATTCACATTAGTGAAACAACAATTTAAAAATAAGGATATGGGTCACTATGAACACCCCAACATATTGAGCATGCTCAACAATTCACTTCAAGTATACATAAAAAATAGGGTACAGGCAGACTATATTAGAAACCTAAACACCTGGATCACAGGTCTTAAGATTAAAGTAAATGCATGATTCAAACCTATAGAGTCCCCTGGAAATTCTCTTAACAGCCTTCAGTCAGGTTAGTCAAAGATTGGTTTTAACATAAGTCTTATCTTCTAGCATACATACAGGTTAACGGTTTCAATGGAAACCTCTAAAGAATGTTAACATAGATGTAAGTTAACAACTTCAATTAAAACCTCTAAAAGTATTAACAGAAATACAGATTAACAACTACAATTAGAATTTCTAAAATGGGTATTAATAGAGATATAAATCAACAACTACAATTAGAATTTCCAAAATGTATTAACAGAGTTACAGATTAACAACTTGTTTTACTATAAAGCCAATGGAATGATTACTTCTTTCTAAGAGCTTTTAAATTCATACTAATCTCATTGGAGAATAAAGCATGATATTACACTTAAACAGTAGCAATAGAAGATTCACCTTAATCTTATAAGTTAAGCATAATTCATTTAAGATGAGTTAAATGAAGTTTCAAGGATAGTGTAGTCATGTACATGATTAGGAGAGACAAGCAGAAGTATTTGAAGAACAAATAAATGCATATTATCCAAGGGAACACCAACAGGGTACACTTAGGAGAACTCATATTATTACGAACATGAATTAGGATATTATCCTCATGGAATCAGACAGTGTCACTATATGAGTTTTAGAAAAGGGGTAGGGGTATCATCACATTGGGGAATCTGTTAAGCAAGTCATGTATAGAATTTCAGGTATAGTGAAACCTAATTGTAGCACTTTAGCACAACAGATGGAGCATCAGAACATGAACATATTTTAACCAAGCCTTATAGCTTAAATTAAGTGCAGGGTAACTTTCTGGATACACACACGAGTGGTACAGGAATCCAACTAGCTTACGACATGCTTACATAATGTGATCAAACAATCATGAGTTTAATCAGATGCTTAATGAAATTCTAAGAATCAACAGAATCACAGAGGCATGTCAGGAAGTGAAAACTGGTTTAAAGGTCATGAGCTAGTGTATCTAAACTAAAATGACAATCTAGTTTTCAACACTAAGCAAGTTCACATTTTGTTTAAGTCTAGGTTATTAAGTGAACCATTATGAAATGCAAATAACACTCACGGAAGATTTGCATAACAGTCATAGTAGTACTAGTAGAACATCAAGTAGGTTTGAAACTAGATATCAGGAACACTTGAATGATTCTTTAGTTGTTTTCAAAGTTAACCAGTTGATGTGAATCATCAGATATTTATTAAGATCAACAAATGGTTCTAATCTTGTCAACGTAAGATACTTATGATTCTAGAATAAATTTATCAACCATATGCCATTATGAAAATAGTAAGCTATTAGCACATTATCAACAACATAGATAATAGAAAGAATCATGCTTGAAAATTCAACCAATTTAAAAGGAGAGTGGAGTTGAGGTTCCACTGACTCAGGGAAGCCAACCAAACAAGTACTTAGTCTAGCCGTTTAAAGAGCCAAAGACTCAAACCCCAATCAATGAGCAAACTCATAATCGGTAAGAGAGTGAAAAGAAGAGATTGAGTGAGAACTCGAACATCAATTGAAAATTTCCTAAACGATACTATAGTGTATTAACTTTCTTCAGATATTAGGTATTGTTGGTCATGTTAGGTAATAACATTTAAGGCTTCTATTTAAATTGGCCATTGAAGCCCTTAGGGTTCCAGCAGATTCAAGTTAGATAGTGGAGAGTGACGAAAGATTGATGATGATAGCAAGGCTGGTGAAATCAGAGAAGCACAAGGGGAAAATCACCAGGAAACTTTACCTGGGCACGATGTTGAAGGATTCAACAATTGAGAGAGAAGATCCATCGGTAAGCTCCATTGTCCAGAGGTCACTATATTTGACCTCTAGACAACAAATGTGTATCATGAGTCTGAAGATATCAACCATGCATGCTCTGATTTGAAAGGACGTGTGGGAAAATCAGAAAAATTAAGTTTCGTCTTTTAGTTATAGGGTTTCAAATTGGGGGTTTTGAATTTGAGCGACGAACAGCAAAATAATCAGGCGAGATTCACAGATAGGGGTTAGATTGAGTGTTGTAAGGTTCGGATTCATGACCTTGCACCGATTTGTGCAAGGTTTCTTGACTGATAGGAATGGAGGGTGTGAGAGATTAGGGAGGAAAAGAGAAAAGAGAGGTGGCTGGTCAAATGGGAAATGAGTAGGGTTTTAAGGTGTCTCAGAGTTAAAGTTGAAAGATGGAATGGGAGCCGTTGGATCTTTTGATTAACAGCTCCGATTATTTTGCTAATTAAGAATTTATAAATGATTAAATAGGGAAAAATCGATAGCCATTGGATTCTTGTGATCCAACAACGGAGATAAAACATGACTGGCCTTTAAGAAATAAACCAAAAACTGGATTAAGTTTGATCTGTTGATGATATAGATCAAAGGCTGAGATGATTTGTGTTTGTTTTGTGAGGGAATGGGATGGGTGATGTGGCAAGTTCTGATTGGCTTAAAGGGAATGGCAAGGATTTTCAAAGTGGATTGGAGGGGTTGTTTGGACTAGGTCATTTTCGGATTGGGCTAGAATTAATTTAAAAGATGGTGAATTTGTGTTTAATTTAAAAAAATACAATTGTAGCCTTTTAGCCTTTTAACCCCTTTGAAATTAATTTAAATAAACTTAATTACTTTAAATAAAATGTAGTAATAAATATAATTATCAAACATAATACTAACTATTGCAATTAATTATTTATAAAATACTTTATTTTTTTCGAAATTGTAACACTATTTTCGAATTGTTAACATAGTAATCTAATTAATCAGAAATTAAGGAGTAGTTCATTAAATTAATTATAAAGCCTATGTGATTTATATAGAAGTTATTTTAATAATCTTAAAATAGTAAGCAAGATATATTTATAATTATTATAATATTAAATTATTAACTTCAAAACTACTAATACTTAATTAATTTTGTAAAAAATAGATATTATTGATCTAAAATATTTTCAAAAAATTCATTGCAAATTATTAAGTATAAATAAATTATTTTTAAAAGGGAGGATCAAAATTGGCCGTCAATAGCTTCCCTTTTTTGACCTGAGATGATAAAAGAGTTTTCGGGCAAAGAAATTGAACCAAAGCCAATGTTTTCCCGACTTTAGGCATACATTGAAAGAATGGCATTGGGATTAAGGAAGATTATGAGTTGTAGAATTAGGGGTCAAGGAAGATTCCAGGAGGATTTTTGGGGAGTTGGGGCCGAATTTTGGCTTTGCATTGCTTACGTACCTCGAGCTTAATGAGGATCATGCCTCATGTAGTTCTAGAGTGAACATTTGGGGAGGCGATGCTCACAGTGTAACGACCGGACTGGTTGTTTCGAGCTCTAGCGCATCATTCGGTGGTTTGAGGCCTTGAGTAGCTTCACTTCATGTATTATGACTTGTACATGAGATCGGAATTGAATTTCCGGAAGTGCAGAGTTGATTTAGATAAAAAACTTTTATTCGGAAGCTTTAAGTTAGAAGAGTTGACCAAGGTTTGACTTTAAAGTAAACGACCTCAAAATCGAGATTTGAAGGTTCCAATAGGTTTGTATGATAATTTTAGGCCTTGGGCGTATGTTCGGGTTGAGTATCGGGTGGCCAGGGAGCATTGCGACGCTTATTGTGGAAAGTTAGCATATTGAAGGCTTTAGAAATTCCTAAGTTTGATATGAAGTGGACTTTGGCGTTATCGATGTCAGTTTGAAATTTCGAGCCTTGGAATAGGTTTGTATCGTGATTTGCTACTTGTACATGAAGTTTGGCTCCATTCCTAAATGTTTAAGTATGATTCGGACGCGTTCGTCGAAGTTTGAATGTTTAAAGGTTGAAAGAAAGCTTTTGATCGTCGATTCATGATTTTGACGTTATTCGTGGGGTTTCGAGCCTTTGGACAAGTTTGGATAAGGTATTGGGACTTGTTGGTGTGATTAGACGGGGTCTCGGGGACCTCGGGTGTGCTTCGGGGTGGTTTCGGACCAAGTTTGTGTGTTTTGATGCTGATGGTTGCTAGTGCTCGTGTCGTGCATCCCGATTGCGAACACGACATGGAGTCGCAAATGAGTAGAAGGATGGGGAGTCAGGGGACATGGAGCCGTTAAGCGTTCGCAAGCGCGACCATTATACCGTGAACGCGAAGCAGTAGGATATGAATGTTTCACAAATGTGACCCCGTGGTCGCGAAAAACATGTAGAGGAAATTTTGGAAGTAGTATTTTTGGCCTTCGCGATGGTCCTTCCGCGATCACGAAGAGGAAAAGCCTGGGCAGACTTCAATTTATTTCCGGTTTTGACTCATTTCTTCCACTTCTCTCATGGTTTGGGCGATTTTTGGAGTATATTATTATTGGTTTGTACGTTTTTTGACTAGTTACAGATTGATGGACATCAGTTTGAGGTGCTAGAGAGGCGTTGGAACCGGTTATGGTGCTTGACGATCTACTTGATTCGTCGTAGAAATTGTACTTCCCTCACAAATTTTCCCATGTTGTGCGAATTCATTGTAAAGTTTTCTTGAATTTCATAACGCACATGTATATTCGTGAGTAGGTTCAACGACCCGTGAAAGCTTCATATTCTAATGGGATCGGGCTGAACACCTCAGCAACACTCTTATGGGATCTGGCCGTTCGCCTCGACAGTATCATATATCACACTCTTATGGGATCGGGTCGTTCGCCTCAGCAGGATATTGTAACACACTCTTATGGGACCAGGTTGTTCGCCTCGGCAGGATATTCTAACACACTCTTATGGGATCGGGCCATTCGCCTTGGCATTTTCATGAAATACTCTTATGGGATCAGGTCGCTCGCCACGGCAGAATCGTGCATAATATTTGACAAGAAGCTAGTGTATCTGTGAGTTTCCCTAACTTGAGACGTGATGATCTATCTGGTAGGACCATATTATATACTCCATTTGAGGAAGCAATCGATATTTGAGGGCTTTGTGTTTACTGTGCAGATGAGGATCGTATCATGTACCAATATTTGTTTTCACTGTTTAATTACCATGCTTCATACTTGTCTACTTTTTACTGTACTTGATTTATTGGACCACTAGTAAGTGTCGATGTCGACCCCCCGTCACTACTTCTCCAGGGTTAGGCTAGATATTTACTAGGTATGCGTTGATTTACGTATTCATGCTATACTTCTGCACTTATTGTGCAAGTATATATTTCTGGTGGTCTTTTGGGTGCAAAGGCGCAGCTATTGCAAGGACTTTACGGTGAGCTGCATCCTATGCTACGATCCGTGGCACACGGAGCCTCCTTCATATTCACTTGTGTTATCCTATCTATTCTTACATTCCAGATAGATGTTGAATTTTTATTGTATTTCTTAGTAGTTACTTATGCACTTGTGATACCGGGTTTTGGGATATTCTAGTTGTTGTTTATGGCTATGCATACATAGTTGCTCTTATAAACTATGTATGTACCTATGATTTTCAATGCCTAAATTCCTTTCCTTAATAAAACTTATGATGTCAAGTAATAAAATGAATAATTATTTAGATGGTTCATCATGGCCTATAGTGGATTTTGAGTCGTGATAGTTTGGTGTCAGAGCACTAGGTTCATTTAGGTCTCACAAATCATGAACAAGTCTAGTAGAGTCTTGCGGATCGGTACAGAGACGTCTGTACTTATCTTCGAGAGGCTACGTGGCTGGTAGGAGAGCTTCCATTCCTTGATTCTTCATCGTGCGATTTGATTTTGTTGAAGCTTATGCCTTCGATTCCTTCCTACCCATTTGTACGCGATGTCGGGCATTTGCTATCGATTGAGCACCGACGAGTTATGAAGATGATACAGATGTGATGCATGAAGCTTTTCCCTGCGAATGTGGGGGGTGCGGGTGGGGTAGGTGTAGGGGAGTGGGGGGGCTAGTATCGTCGCCTTATGGAGGAGTGTTCTGTCATTTCAGCCTAGTCTTGGTGTCGCCTACGGTCAAGATTTGATATCTCTGAATTTGGTGGAATTCTTATTAATATTGTGGTGTCACCGTCTTTGATTGAATGCATTGAGGCTCATCGGCACGTTGGTCTTCATTTTTTTTCATCTGGGCACGGTGTTGAGAGATGGTGCCTAAGACGAAGTTATTAGAGGTGGCTGTGTATTGCGACTTCAGGATCAAATCAGCATTTTCGGTGTTAATGGTTCGAGGGAGATGATCCATAAGGTATTTTCTATACTTAGAAAGTTCGAATATGATGAGAAGGGGCTCGATCGGAATATAGGAAAATGTGAACATTTGATCATCATTTTGTGGATGCAGTATGACCCTGAGTTGTAAAACATATTGTTGGACCTTTGGGTAATGTTAATTGATGAAGGGATTCTTACGCCTGGCGGATGAGTGTGGAGCCATGGAGATTAATTGATTTCATAATGGATGTGACTATGACGGTGGCTTTGGAGGAGGTCGATATGAGGTTACACAGGTGGGCTATCTCCTGTGAGAAGATTAGGGGTTGCATGACTCATGATGAAGTTCCTATAAAGAGTTCTGCCTTCTATCCAATAGGATGCATATACTACGATGTGAGCATGGATCGCCTGAAGAAGGTGGTACGACTGTTAGGAGGTCGAGTGCGCAATTGTGGCAGATAATTCGGGATGTGTCATGATTTGTGTAACAAAAACTTATGAGTAATTTGCTTGAGCAACGGTGCGAGATCATGGTAACTGCGGAAGAGGAGTCATTGTGGGTTCTGAGTTTATGTAATTGTTACTTAAAGCTAAGTGGGGGAGACTACCGTCTACGATTGGGTCACGTGGTTGTGTGCCTTTTGCAATTTCTAGTTATTGATGCATTGGTGGATTATCTATGACCAAGAAAGAAAACATCAAGGGTATTTTGGGCAAGGAATTTGATGTATATGCGCCACATTTCACCTTATCGATTCATGTGCAGATGTTGGGAATGACTCAGAGTTTATGCTTCTTATCGATGTGATGTACGAGAAAAAGAAGTCACCCGGTTGTTTCTTTGGAAGTGTTCATGTACTAGCAGAGCACCAATATTTGGTTATATAATTGGGACCAGGTCAGAGTGGGTGACTCTCAATAATGGCTCTAGTGGGTTCAAGAATTAAAGTGTGGTGCCTAACGATTTGTGGGTTCGTTATGTGGCTGAGGATTGGGTTTTGTAGCAGAGTGTTAAGAATACTTGGGGAATTTCTATGTTATCATCGAGTCTAAAGTGCAGTGTTAGAGAAATAGCTTCGTATTCGCAGGAGGTCCTCTAGAATGGGTGTATCAGTTAGAGATACTATTGAGTGCATGAGGAGGGTATGAGATGGATTATGGGTATTCAGACGATGTGGTTTTGTGATTTGGGTCACTCGGGATGAGTGTTGTTTGAGGTCCGTTATGTGTTTGAATAGAACTGTTATTTCAAAGGCAAGTCAAGAGTAAATTAGAAGAATTTGAGTCAGTTAGTAATGGTTTGAATCAACATGGCTGTGGAAATGATCAGTTCCTTCGGGTGGAAAGGCTATACGGGTGATTCGTGGCGGTACATGAGAGCTTGGAAGCCACCGTGATTTGATTGATTTAGGAGGTAATTGATTGTGATTACTTGGTTATGTGTAAATGGATCCCGGAAGAGTATGGCGATTTGGACTACGACTTGAGGTTTACATTTCCTGCGGTTATGGGATTTCGGTTGCGTGTTATAATTGTTCTTCTGAGATGAGTTGATTGAAAGGGGTCCTAGCTGATGAAGTGTTTATTCTATTGGTGGTTCATGGGTTATGATGAAATTCTTATACTCTCGCGTAGCGGCATGATAGGTGCAGTGAGCAGTATAGAAATTAGAAGTCAAGGATCAAAGTTACAGTCCAGCTTTGATATGAATGTCACGATCTTGGAGGAGCAAGGGAGGATTTTAGATGTTCAAAGTATGCTGGCACTATTTTCGGGCAGCCTGAGGATGGTTTGTTTGTGGAAAAAGTGTTGGGTATTCAAATGTGGATGCTTGACTAGCACTATAGAAATAGCAAGGTTTATGGCCATTGATTTTCGAATTTTACTATCCGGTGCAGAAGTTTGCAAGAGTATATCCCATAGAAAGATCATATAAGTATGACATATTAGTCATTTGATTGTTAGGGATTGAACTTAGGTATGGAGATCTTGGTGCTGTCGGTAATGGGAGAGTTTTTGCTTGAGGGGAACTCTATTCCTCTGGTTGTGGACTATGGGAGTTTGTTTCATATTAGACGGCTGCTCGTATGTGTCATGAATGGGGTTATTGTGGATCTTTGAAATGTTATTGGCCCAGTATGGGGTGATCAAAAATTGACTTAAGGTCCGTTGGTAGATCTAATGTGAATGCATGCTCTACATTAGGTCGGATGTGTTCATTCTGCATAACATTGCGTATGGAGAAGTCTTCAGGAGTTGGATGTTATTCCTATCGTCAGTTATTCTGTGTAATACTCTATTATGCAATGTGGGTTGTGAGACGGCTTGATTATTCGCACATGGATTGTGATCCCGAGTAGCTTGTGGTGTTATATGAGAAAGATGTCTCCTGAGATGCTAGTCATTTATTGCACCTTAGTCATGCTTGGGTTTTGTAGTGCATAGCGCTATCTGTCTCCCCAGGGTTGTATTTATGCACTTGGCGTGCTTGTGGTCGATACTCGGGCATTTCATGGGTATGAGCATTATAGCATGATGGGTATTTCCTTATTGATTTTTATGTGTGGATCGGGTGGCACGCCGCCACGGGTATCATGTTTGGATCGGGTTGCACACTGCAACAGTATCATGTGTGGATCGGATTGCACGCCACAACAGTGAGATGTTGTGTACGGTTCCTTATACTTCTTTTGTATGCCTTGTTTCTCATCTCTGAGATAGGTTCATAGCATCTGTTTGATCGTTTTATTCGATGCACGGGCTGAGTAGTTCTTTGCCATAGTTCCTTCTTCCTTATGTGTCATATTCGAGTTGTAGCTTGTTCGTGCATTGATGGTGTCATATGAGATTTTAGATGGTGTTTGAGGTGGCTTATTGCCCCATCAGCTTGTATTGGGTGACACAAGGGTATTGGAAGTGAAATCAGTACGATTGGATTTATGTAAGGTATATTAAGGAGAAAACGCTACTATTCAATTCAGAATGAGGTAATGGTTCTTGTCAAGCGGAGAGATTCCATGACTTAATGATTTGGCAAGTGGTTATGAGCTTTTACTGGTCGCTTTCATCGTTGCAGTATCGGGAGGGTTGGATAAGGGCTTATGCGCGTTATAAGGTATACTACGTGCATCAGGTTAGTGAATTTGCAGCTTCTACAATTAGAGGATGCTATTATGGGCATGCGACTTATGTGGCGCAAGGTTAGATTTCATCATGGGTGCATGATCATGTTTTAGTACAACATGTAAAGATTGAAGTGGTGTTCGTATGCTAGAAGCAGAACAAGTAGAGAATTCTAGATGTTGGAATTTGGTTCTAAGGCTTGAGGGCTAAAGTAGCCAGAAGGATCTTCAGTCTGGCTCAGGCTATTGTGCTCATATAGATTGTGGTGGCACGGGTAGGTGCACGGGGTGTTAAACGGTTATATTAGGCAACTCCGGAATGGTTTTTGGCACGTTCGAGGACGAACGCATGTTTAAGTGGGGAGAATGTAACGACTCGACCGGTCGTTTCGAGCTCTAGCGTATCATTTAGCTGTTTGAGGCCTTGAGTAGCTTTACTTCATGTATTTTCACTTATACGTGTGGTCGGAATTGAATTTTAGGAAGCGCGGAGTTGATTTAGAAGGAAAAGTTTCTTAAATTTGGAAGAGTTAACCAAGGTTTGACTTTTCAGTAAACGACCTCGGAATCGAGATTTAAAGGTTCCAATAGGTTCGTATGATTGTAATGACCCGACCGATGATTTTGAGCATTTGCATTCCGTTCAGCTATTTGAAGTCTTGAGTAGCTCGTATGATGCATTATGACTTGTGTGAATCGTCGGTTTTGATTTTCGGGTTATTCGGTATTGATTTGGAAGAATGAATTTCATGTTTGAAGCTTTACATTGCAGGCGTTGACCAAGTTTGATTTTTGTGTATTTGACCCCGGACCGGAGTTTAGATGGTTCCGTTAAGTCCGGATGGTAATTTTGGACTCGGGCGTGTGCCAGGATTTGCATTTGGATATTTCTCGAAGGTTTCAACGCTAATTGGCGAAAGTTGGAAATTTGAAGGTTTGAAAAGTTCATAAGTTTTACCGGGAGTTGACTTTGATGATATCGGGTTCAGATTGTGGTTCCTGGAATTTGAATAGCTTCGTTATATCATTTGGGACTTGTGTGCAAAATTTGAGCTCATTCCGGGTTGATTTGGTATATTTCGGCACGAGTTTGGAAGTTGAAAGATTCAAAGTTCATTAAGTTCGATTTGAGGTGCAATTCGTGGTTTTGATGTATTTATGCGTGATTTGAGGCCTCAAATAGGTTCGTGTTATATTTTGGGACTTGTTGGTATGTTCGAACAGGGTTCCGAGGGGCTCAGGTGAGTTTCGAGGTGGTTTCGGGCCATTTTTAGCTGCTGGTTTTTGGCTTCAGGGGTGTACATTGCGATCGCGTAGAATTGGTCGCGATCACGAAGAGTAAAATGGGAAAAATGGGACTGCGATTCGCGATCGCGGAGGCATCTTCGTGATCACGTAGAGGAATTTCTGCTGTCACTGATCCGACTTTGGGCTTATCCCTTGCAATATATAAGGGATTTGGAGATGATCCAAAAATAAAAGTAGCAGCCTATTGCGTCTAGTGTTCAGAAAATCAAACCGTTTGTAATTTGGAGTTTTGTACAAAAGTTATGGCTGATATACTACAGGTTGTCTGAGAAGAGTTTGGGAAGGGTTATTTTAGTTTGTTCATCACGATCGTGGGGAAATGACTGCGATCGCATACGGTAAAAATTATCCTGCAAAATTTTGTAATCGCGATCGCGAGGTTTGTGACTGTGATCGCGAAGGGTACCCCTGGAACAGTGTATAAAGTACGATATTTCGAAGGTTTCAGACATTTTAGCATATTTTAAGCTATGGAGCTTGGATTGAGGCAATTTTTGAGGAGATTTTCACTACATGGATTGGGGTATGTGTTTCCTACTCGGTTTTGATTATATTTTATGAATCCATCTAAACTTTCATAAAGTGAATTTTTGAGTTTTGAACATCGATTCAGAGTCGGATTTGAGTGAAACTAGTATGGTTGAACTCGTAATTGAATAAGTTGTCGGATTTTGTGAGTTTTGTTGGATTCTGAGGTGTGGGCCTGGGTTTGACTTCTTGGTTGACTTTGGGCTTTTGATTAAAAATTTGACTTTTATCATTTGGAATTGCTTCCTTAGGCACTATTTGATGTATTTGAGTTGCTTTTGGCTAGTTTTGAGCCGTTCGGAGGTCGGTACGCACGTGATGGCGTTTCAGAGTATTATTTGGCTTGCTCTGTATTATATTCGGCCTTTTCGAGGCAAGTAACACTTCTAAACTTGGTGCTAAGGGTATGAACCCCTTAATATACGTGATATGTGTTTGGTGTTGAGGTGACGCACATGCTAGGTGACGGACGTGTTGGCGTGCACCGTGTGAATTATGACTCGATTGATTTTGTGGTACTGTGTAGTGACCTAATCTTGTTTCTATTCATCAAATTTCTACGTGCTAGAGTAATTGATCTATGATCCATATTAGAGACCATGTCTAGGCTATATGCGTATCCTGTTGAGACCCATTGATGTCATTTCTGCGGTTGAGTTATTTGCTTAAATTGCATTTACATACTGAGTCATACTCATTCATTTGCATATCATATCTCAGTCTCTGTTTCCATTTATTGATCCATCATATCATCAATTTTGGGCTGATTTTCATGACATTGTGAGCCTGAGAGACTAGAGAGATTGATGACTGAGTGAGGCCGAGGGCCTGTTTGTGATTGATCATAATGGGATCGGGCTGCACGCCGCAGCAAGTATTATTGATTCTTGCCATGATTGGCTTACTATAGCACTTGGGTTGCATCTGCCCCTCCGGATTCTGCACACCCACAGTGCGCGCAGTTGCTATTGATTCTTTGGTTTGGATCTGCTTTGTACAATGCCGAGTGCGAGTGCTAAGCACGAGTGCTGAGAATAAGTGCCGAGTGATTGCGAGGTAAGTCTCATGTCTAACCTTGTGAGGGGAAAATTACCCCGTAGATGTTATATTTGTTATGTGCTACATGTTGTGGGAGCTACGCACGTATGAGGTGACGAGTGTCCATGCGTATGCTAAAATTCCTGATTATGTCCGGGTAGACTTAGACACACGCCATGCCTTAATTTTACTATTTGAGTTACTCTTGCCTGTTTAGTTGCTTTAATTCGCATTATGACCCCAGACTAGACTCGCGTAGAGTAATGGACTCGCTATTTTAGATACTTGACGAGCTACAAGATTCATCATAGAAATTATACTTCCCTCACAGATTTCTCCCGTGTTGTGCGAATTCATTGGAAAGTTTTCTTGAATTTCATTACTCATATGTATATTCGTGAGTGATTCAAAGACCCGTAAAAGCTTCATATTCTAATAGTATCAAGTTGAACAGCTCAACAACACTCTTATGTGATTGGTTCGTTCGCCTCGGCAGTATCATGTATCACACTCTTATGTGATCGGGTAGATCGCTTCGTAAGGATATTGTAACACATTCTTATGGGATCGGGCCGTTCACCTCGGCAGGATATTGTAACACACTCTTACGGGATCAGGCCATTCGCCTTGGCAGGATATTGTTACTTACTCTTATGGGATTGGGCCATTCACATCTACAGTATGATGTATAAATTCTTATGGGATCGGGTCGTTCGCCTCGGCATTTTCATGAAATACTTTTATGGGATCGGGTCGCTCGCCTCGGTAGAATCGTGCGTAATATTTGACAAGAAGCCAGTGCATCCGTGAGTTTTCCTGACTTGAGATGTGATGATCTAGCTAGCGGGGACCATATTATATACTCCATTTTAGGAAGTAACCGATATTTGAGGGCTTTGTGTTTACTATTCAGATGAGGATCGTATCATGTACCTATATTTGTTTTCACTGTATAATTACCATGCTCCATACTTGTCTACTTTTTACTGTACTTGAATTGTAAGACCACTAGTAAGTGTCGATGTCGACCTCTCGTCACTACTTCTCCGGGGTTAGGCTAGATACTTACTGGGTATGCATTGATTTACGTACTCATGCTACACTTCTGCACTTATTGTTCATGTATATATTTTTGGTGGTTTTTTGGGCGCAAAGGCACTGCTATTGCGGGGACTTTACGGTGAGTTGCATCCCATGTTACGATCCGCAGCAC
This sequence comes from Nicotiana tomentosiformis, assembly GCF_000390325.3. Classification (NCBI taxonomy): domain Eukaryota; kingdom Viridiplantae; phylum Streptophyta; class Magnoliopsida; order Solanales; family Solanaceae; genus Nicotiana; species Nicotiana tomentosiformis. The sequence goes on along the minus strand of NC_090816.1, from coordinate 41,075,095 downwards.
ACGGAGTCTCCTTCATATTCACTTATGTTATCCTGTCTATTTTTACATTCCACATAGATGTTGTATTGGTATTGTATTTCTTAGTAGTTGCTCATGCACTTGTGACACCGGGTTTTGGAATATTCTAGTTGTTGTTTATGGGTCTGCATACATAGTTGCTCTTACAAACTATGTATGTACCTATGATTTTCAATGCCTAAATTCCTTTACTTAATAAAACTTATGATTTCAAGTAATAAAATGAATAAGTATTTAGATGGTTCACAGTTGGCTTACCTAACAGCGTCATTTGGCACCATCATGGCTTATAGGGGATTTTGGGTCATGACACGCAGGAATTGCCCCAGTATCGTATTATGATGATATTGTGAGACGAAAGATTCGGTACTCATGATAGCTTTGAGTTACGGCTTGATTTGAAAGATTTGAAGAATTTAGAGTTCTGCTGATTATTCTGCATTTGAGCTCGGATCCTTGGCCCGCTTATGAGTTTGTTATCTCTCATAGCGTTGTAGCTTGGTTTGTTGCTTAGAAGGAGTTCCACGTTGCGATGTTTGTTCTTGCAAAATGAAATACATATATACCCATATATTTCAATGCAGAATATGTTAAGATGTGATGTAAATAATGCAGGAATGATGATGCCTGATAGCCGGCTAGCCGTTATTTGGGATTGGGATAGTGGGATACTTGAATTTGACTCGATTGATAGTACCGTTATGCAGCTGTCAGAGAATTAAGTCTCCTCGTGTAAGGAGTATCTCCGGGTGATGGGAGTAGTTGACTTGTAATGTAGAATGCATCTCTGCTTGCTGGGAGAGGTTGCATTGGAATGTAAAGTATCTCTGTGATGGGAGTAATTGTACTGAAACGTAAAGTATCTCCGCATGATGGGATTTTCTGACTTGTAAAAATGTAATCATGCTTGTAAGCAGCATGAGGAAAACGTCAAAACATTCAAAGTAATAAAGAAATAAGGAGCATGCCCAAGAGGTACTCTTGACTGCGGAATGTTGGTGACGAGGTTTGCAACTATCTATTCTGATCTCCAATGTGGCGGAGCGATAGTGTGGATCGCTCCTATTGGTAAAGCAAACAATTTTCTATATACAGGGCTTTGATTGGAATAGTTGACGCTCGATTTGTACAGGGCGCTCCGATTGATTGAGCTGGCGGTTTGCTATATACAGGGCTTCGATTGGCGAAACTGGTTGCTTGATTTTGTACAAGGTGCTCAGATTGACTGAGCTGGAATTTTACTATATACAGGTCTTCGATTGGCAAAGCCGGCAGCTCGATTTTGTACAAGGTGCTCCAATTGACTGAGTTGGCGGTTTTCTATATACAATATGCTCCGATTCGCGGGGCTAGTAGCTCGCTATACATCATGCTTTGTTCAGTTGAGCAGGAGGTTTGCAATATACAATATGCTTTGTCTATGTCAGCGGCCTGGTTCCGAAATACCTGTAAAGGATTTGAGAGTTAGTTTTTAATTATATGAGGAAAAATTTGAATAATGAGGGAGATATGATAGTTATGAGAGAGTGGCGGATCCGTCATTGCCCCAGTGTGTTACAACACTTCTTTATGTCATGTTGGTCCTACATTCAAAGAAAAATTCTTAGCAGGCAGGGTGTTGGTTTGTGTCGACCGTAGTCCTGACTTTGCCCCTGTCCCAATGAGGTTACGCCATGAAGTTCGGTATGCAGAACGTATTATTATATCTTTAGAAAACATTTTGAAAAATCTTTTGTTTATGGCAAATGTAATCGTTCTGGATTATGACATGTTTCGGAAGTCCCTCAGGCGCGAACGTTGTTTCTGGAAGACTCTATCATGTTAATGTCGATCCTCCACGATGCTTCTGATGGTGTGGATTCTTGCTTCTATGATTGCGTCCTAATCTGAACTAATGCATTACAAAGGCTTTCCTAGGGTTATGACTGAACCCTTTTAGGTTGCCTATGTATTCGATACAGAAACAAGTCTGAACGTAGTGCACGGGTAATGATAAAGAAAATATGATGATGATGACCGAGCCTGACTCAAGCAGGCTACATATCCAAATGGAATCAGGTCAAAACGTAGTTAGATTACAACAAATTCAAAATGATGATATTGAAAATGAAGTGGCTGAGTCTGTCTCAAACTACCTACGTATCCAAATAGAATCAGGCCAGAACATAGTTCAATTACAAAAGATGATTGAATCCATTGAGGATTGCCTATGTATTCCTTCCAAAGGAAATCAAGTCGTGGCGTAGTTCTGAAATACATACAAAATTGTATTTGGATTTTCTATTACAGAAGAATGGGATAGAGAGAAAAAACGAACCCTACATAGGTTGCCTACGTATCCCTCCGTGGGAAGTCAGGTCAAGCGTAGGTTTGTTACATCCAAAACCTAACTCTATTGTCTTCAAACATAGTATTTCTTGATTGCGTCTAAGTTGATAGGCATCGTGCTTACTCTTTCGTCTATGTCTGCCAAGATCAGAGCTCCTACCGACAATACTCAGTGGACCACGTAAGGACCTTGACAATTCGGTGCAAACTTTCCTTTGGCTTCTTCTTGATGAGGGGATGGTTTCTTTAAAACCAACTGCCCTGGTATAAACTGGCGAAGCTTCACCCTATTGTTGAATGCATTGGCCATCCTATTTTGATACAGCTGACCATGGCATACTGCATCCATTCTTTTCTCATCGATGAGCATGAGTTGCTCCTGCTTGACTCGTATCCATTCTGCATTGTCTAACTTGGCTTCTTGGATGGCTCTTAAAGATGGTATCTCGACCTCTACGGGTATCACACCTTCAGTGCCATATACCAACAGGTATGGCGTTTCCCCAGTAGATGTCCTCATAGTGGTCTGATAACCCAGTGAGGTGAAGGATAACTTCTCCTGCCATTGCCTATGATTGTCCGTTATCTTTCGTAGAATCCTTTTGATGTTTTTGTTGGTCGCTTCAACTGCTCCATTCATTTATGGTTTGTAGGTTGTAGAGTTACGTTGGACAATTTTGACCTTCTCGCAAATCTCCATTATGAGATCACTGTTGAGGTTGGTTGCGTTGTCAGTGATGATTGACTTGGGTATCCCGAACCGGCAGACTATGTTGTTACGGATGAAATCTGCCACTACTATTTTTCTAATGGCATTGTATGTAGAAGCTTTGACCTATTTGGTAAAGTAATCAGTTTCTACCAAGATGAAACAATGCCCATTTGATGCAGCAGGCTCTATTGGTCCAATCACGTCCATGCCCCAAGCGCCAAACGGCCAAGGCGAACCAATTACATTCAACTCATTAGGTGGAACCCGGATAAAATCCCCATGGATTTGGCACTGGTGACACTTCTGCACATAGTGGATACTATCACTTTCCATGATCATCCAAAAGTATCTGGCTCTTAAAATCCTCTTGGCCAAGGTATATCCATTCATGTGGGGTCCTTATGTTCCTGCATGTATTTCTTCTAGCAGTCTGGTTGTTTTGGCGGCGTCTACAAATCTTAACAGACCCAAGTCTGGGGTCCTCCTGTATAGGACTTACCTATTGAGCAAAAAGTGATTTGCCCGCCTTTTCGTCTACATGAAAAAAATATGGATGTTGATCCCTGATCTCTATCTCGATAGGGTCGATGTAATTCTTATCTGGATGCTGAATCATTTATTATAAGGTTGCAAGAGCATCGGCGAACTCGTTCTGGATCCTGGGAATATGCTTGAACTCGATCTTTGTGAACTTCTTGCATAACTCTTTTACACAGTGCAAGTATGGAAGGATCTTGACGTTCTTGGTAGTCCATTCTCCTTGAACTTGATGTATAAATAGATCATAATCCTCTATGACCAAAAGCTCTTTGATGTTCATGTCGACCGCCATCCTGATACCGAGGATGGATGCTTCGTACTTGACTATATGATTGGTGCAAGGGAACCTCATCTTTGCTGAAGTTCGGTAATGCTGTCCTAACTCTGAAATTAGGACTGTCCCAATTCCTACTCCTTTGAAATTTGTCGCTCCGTCAAAGAACATTCTCCACCCAGGGTATGACTCTGCAATATCTTCTCCGGTGAATAACACTTATTTGTCTAAGAAGTATGTAGTAAGCGGCGCATAATCCTTGTCCATTGGATTCTCTAAAAGGTGGTAGGCTAAGTCTTGTAATTTGATGCCTTTTTTGCATTATGTACACGATGTCAAATTCGCTGAGAAGAATCTGCCATTTGGCTAGTTTTTCTGTAGGCATTGTCTTCTGAAAGATTTACTTGAGCAAGTAGGACCGGGATATTAAATATGTGGTGTATGCTGACATATAATGTCTTAACTTCTAGGCGATCAAAGTCAAGGCATAACAAGTGCGCTCTATCAGAGTGTATTTGGCCTCACATAGTGTAAACTTCTTGCTCAAGTAGTAGATGGCCTGCTCCTTTCTCCCGGCCTCATTGTGTTGTCCCAACACGCATCCAAATGCATTATCCAAGATCGACATGTATAACACCAGTGGCTTCTCGAGCTCAGGAGGAACCAACACTGGTGGATTTGACAAGTACTCCTTAATTCTGTTGAAGGCTTTGACACTCTTCTGTCCATTTTGTAGTCGCATCCTTCTTTAGCAGCATGAAGATAGGTTCACAAATTACTCTTGAATGGCTTTGATCTTTGAAATATCAAGTTCTATCCCTTTCCTGCTTATGATGAATCCTAGCAATTTTCCAACAAGGGACTCTGAATGCGCATTTTGCAAGATTCAACTTCAAACTATACCTCCGCAAACGTTCAAAAAACTTCTTAAGGTCATCCAAATGTTCTAAACGCTTTCGAGACTTGATGATGACATCATCCATGTATACCTCAGTCTCTTTGTGAATCATGTCGTGAAATATGGTTTCCATGGCCCTTATGTAAGTGGCGCCAGCATTTTGAGGCAGAACGGCATGACTCTATAGTAGTAAACTCCCTAGGGTGTAGTGAACGCTGTCTTTTCTATATCTTCTTCGTGCATCAGGATCTAGTGGTACCCGACGAAACAATCCACGAATGATTGGTGCTTATGATTTGCAGACTTGACGATGAAGATATTAATATTTGGTAAAGGGAAATCGTCCTTCGGGCTGGCCTTGTTAAGATCTCGATAATCCAAACATATTTTGATCTTTCCATCCTTCTTGGGTACATGGACGATATTTTCCAGCCATGTGGTATAATTGGTGACCCTCACCACGTTTGCTTATATTTGCCTGGTTACTTTTCTTTTATCCTCAAACTCAAGTCTGGTTTGAACTTTCTGGGTTTTTGTTTGACTGGTGGTCTAGCGGGATTGGTAGGCAATCGATGTGAAATGATGTCGGTGCTTATCCCTGGCATGTAGTGATACGACCATGCGAACACATCGATGTACTGTCGGAGGAGCTCGACCAACTCTTTTTTCTACTCTGCTTCCAGATAGATGCTGATTCAGGTTTCTTTCATGTCTTTTTCATTTCCTAGGTTGACCACTTCTGTCTCTTCAAGGTTAGGCTTTTTCTGGCTTCTAACTGTTCGATCTCTTTTGAGAGATTATCTGGCATCATGCTTTTGTCGTATTCTTCGTAATCTGGATCGCATTGCTCGAGGGTTTCATTACATGTCATAATCGCAAAATGCAGGTTTTTATAATTTTGATTATAGAAAAAAAACTAAGTAGTAAATGAAGCGATAAATAAATTTGCATTAATTTTTAAGAAATCATTTCTTTTAATTTCATCAAAAGAGGAACGTCTGAGCATTCAAAGAGGCGAATGACAAAAAATTACAGACACGGTTCAAGCCTCAATTGACCGTGTGCTCTTTTCAAAAGTTTTACCATTCCACACTACCAAGACTCACGGCGGACCAAAGACGGGCTGACGGTCCAATTTTGCAAGTCCTCTCCTGGTTCACCATTCTGAATGGTCGGTGTCTTGATATCTACTTTGTCACGGTATTCCTCGATCATGGTCACCAACAACCTTCTCATTCCATCGACGATGTCATCCTCTAGCGTTGAGCTCTGAACCATACCCGTAATATGGTCTAGCACAATAGCCTTCTTCCCGGAGTTACCGATACAAGTCTTCCCAGTCGGAGGCTGATAGCATATGCAGGCTCTACCTTTTTGCCCACTCGGCTCAATTAGCTCTGTTATCCTATCTGATCGGCCTGCCAGCCCAGTTCCTAGTCTATATCTGTACTTCACCATTTCTCTCATGGACATCTTTGATCTGTATGGTGGCTGCATTCCATGATTTTTCTCGATCTCATCTATTTCCATGATTTGCATAATCTCAACTACATGGAAAGTGACCCCATCTAACCATTCTATGAACAGAACTACATTTTCCAACTAAGCCGATTGGCTCCACTCGTCGTGGATTACAATCTCTTGACAACCTCATTCGAACTTCATGCACTGATGTAAGGTAGATGGGACTACCCCTGCCATGTATAACCAAGGTCTTCCTAGCAACAAGTTGTATGAAGATGAAATATCCATCACTTGGAATAGTATGGGAAACTCAACTGGTCCAATTTGCAGAGCCAAATAAATTTCTCCAATAACGTCCTTCTGTGACCCATCAAAAGTTCTTACCCTCACATGACTTCCCTTTACTTCTCTCAGATGGATACCCAACCTTTATAGGTTAGAGAGCATTTAGATATTGACTCCTGACCCTCCATCAACAAGTACTCGGGAAACCACCTTATCTCCACATTTGACAGTGATATGTAAAGCTTTGTTGTGACCCACTCCCTCTATATGAAGTTCATCTTTTTGGAAAGTGATCATATTTGCTTCGACCCTCTTTTTGAAGGTTGCTGCGAGTGCCTCACTGGTGGTATTGCTTGACATGCTCATCCTACTTAACACTTTCATCAGGCATGTTTATGACTATCAGAACTCATCTGTATATCCATAATTGATATTTGTGTTGGGGTTTTGTTTAACTGTTCCTCCACGGAGTATTCTTCTGTTGACATCTTATTCTAGAATTCTGTGGCCTCCAGATCTATTATATTCCTTCTTTAAATCTGTTCCCTTCTTGAATTTCCTCGGTTTACATCCTCAGGATCTTAACAGCTCCATGATCTAGTCATTCCATGAGCCGCTGCAGAATCCATCATCTTGGCTTTCCCTTTCTGTTGATATGTCCACGGGACTATCTTGTACTCCCGATCCTCTTCATCCATGATGACAACGGTAGACTATTACTAGTAAGTCTCGACCATCATCATAGGTTTTAATTGTACTGTGATCATTGGAGTCCTTCGAGATAGGTCCCTTGCAGCCTCAGTGTTTCCTATTGGGACGATGGATCCTTTCAACTCATATTCTTCACCTAGCGCGATCATATTAGCTCATTGATTTTGGTGATTTGCCAGCGGGTTACGGTTCACATTGGGCAGAGCTAGGGTTCACTGAATGGCTCCACTTTTGATCAGTGACTCAATTTCATTTTTCAGTCTGAAGTAATCCTCGATATCATGCCCTGGTATGTTTGAGTGGTACACATATCGTTTGGTTGCATCAAAGTATTTTGAGGGATATTCAGGAACCCTTACTTCTACCGGATGTATCAAACCTGCTCTCCTCAGTCTTTTAAACAGTTGAGCCATAGGTTCAACAATTGGGGTGTAGTTTCTAGGGCCTCTCTCTTCACAATTCTAGCATGGTTGGGGTGCATAGGTGTGTCAGTTTTGATGAGTGGTAGTCTGATTTGGAGCATATGTTCATGGTGGGTTTGGATTTGTATGGGATCCAAATAGGTTATATTGAGGTTGGGGATTGTAATATGGTTGAGTGTTGTATACTAGAGCATAAGCAGGTGGGTGTGGGAATGGGTGTTTGGAGAGTAAGAGGTGTTTCCATTATGTGGATTGAACTGGTAATATGGAATGATTGTTGATACATCTTCATTTTTCTTCATTCTGCTGGCTATTGATCCTGATTGAATAGCTTTTCTAGCTACTTGCATTGCGGCCATAGATTGTACCTTACCGTACTTTATACCTTCCACTAAAAAGTCTCCTATTTTGGCAAGTTCAGGGAATTTCTGTCCCATCATGCCCATAATTTTCTCAAAGTAGATCCCTTCCTGAGCCCTGATGAAATACTTAGTCAACTCATTGTCATCTAACGGGGTTGTGCTCTGGCTTTCACTAACCTCCATCGACGTGCATATTCTTGGAATGATGTAGATGGCTTCTTCTGCAAGTTTACCAGTGCGAACCTATCGGGCGTAAATTCTGTGTTGAACCAGAAGCGATTCATGAAATCCTCTACCATATTTCTCCACTCCCTCCAATTTTGGGGATCCTGGCGAGTGTACCAAGTAAGTGTTTTCCCTGTCAAACTCCTTATGAACAACTTCATTCTTAACTTCATATTTCTTTCTACTCCAACTATCCTATCATAGCAGGCTCTCAAGTGTGCATGGGGATCACCCATCCCATCAAAGATATCAAACTTCGGAGGCTTGTACCCTACCGGCATGTCCACATCATGATGGATACATAGATCCTCATAGTTTAGACTTTTACTCCCTCGAGCGACCTGAAGATACTTCATTTGTTTTCTCAATGCTCGTAATTTCTCAAACACTGATTCCTCTTATTTATATTTAGCTTCCCTCTCCATTTTGGCATATTGATTGACTTCATAAGGCATCCTCACCATGACATGCACTGTGAAGGTGGGTTCTAAAACATTATATACGGGAGAAACATATTGCTCATGTGCAGTGATATATGCCACGGGTATGTGCTAGTTTTGGGTAGTGGTGAAGGTGACTCCGTCATGAGGAGGGGTATGAACTATTTTGGTGGTAACTTATGGGTTTTGCGGTGTTTAAACATATTTTGGTAGGTAAAGAGTGTGTATGGGAGGGTTTGGTGGGTTTTGCAGGGGTTACTGGAGGTATAATCTGGGTGGTATGGACTGAAGTCGGGGTATTATTAGCTTGGTGAGTAGTGGAATGAAAGTGGTCGAGGATTGAATCTAGAGAAGGAAAACGGGTGGTTGTGGGAGCATTGTCAAGGCCAGATGTGCCAATTCCTGCATGTGTTGTACTTCATCCCTCAATGATTCCATTTCTTGGGCCATCTTGGAAATATGTTTGTCATTCCTTGTATCATCTTTCTCCCCCGATCGCCCCGGACTATCAGCTATTACCATAGCGTGTTCGGTTGGGTTATCTATTGTAAACATCTTCCTGTTCGATCTTAAGTTGTACGGTGGTTCCGCCAGTTTTGGGTCGACACAAACAAACTTTCTTTCGGGGAATAATAATAAAGTAAGAAAATAAAAGAAAGAAAAAAAAGAGCGGAAGTCAGTTTCAGTATTTGCACAAGTAATAGGCACACAGAGCAATTAGTTCATGTATTCAGGCAAGCATGTTTTTTCCTAAAATTTGAGGGGCCTCTCTTTGCCGGAGGTAGGACTGAGTCGCGAGTATTTGACAAACAACTAGATTTGACACATTCAGTTCCGATGAAAATTTTGGTTTTCATTGATAGTATTTGGATTGTAATAGGCGGGAGCAGAGGTTACATCATTGTTTCCAACATTCATAGAATTACATAGTCTTAAGAAAACTTGCCCTTAGGGAAATGAGGAAGTTCGGGATAAAGATACAAAGTGGGAAGGGGTGAAATCAACAAACTTCTAGTAACCATCCCCAGAATCATTCCCCAGCTCTTCTTCTTCTACTACTTCTTCTTCTAGTTTTTCTTCCGAGTCTTCTTCAAATTCTTATTCATCATCATTGAACTCGGGTTCTTCCTCTGGATCTTCATACGGTTCTGTCTCAGACTCAATCTGGTTACACTCAACTACTCGGTCATCATCCTCGGCGGGTGACAACATGTGATCAATTGACCCCGGGACCACTTGGCATGGCATGGAGGTAGTCACGAGGTAGTGTTGCAAAATCTCATGATAGATTTGCAAAGTCGCCGCTACATCCTCTACCCAGGCTATTCCTTCCCTTCTTGGTCGGGCTAGCTCGTCTTCTTCATTGATCCAGACATAATATTCTGGAGTGCACCATGAATTTTGACCCATTGGCATTGTGACTAGATTATTCCATTCTTCTTGAAATCTCTTTATCCTTGGTATCAGGATCTACCTATTGTATTCGTCCTCATACAGTGTCGTCCTCGTCAAGAGAGGTACATCCTGATTCAACCTGAACTGTCTGAGAACTCATAGGGGTGAGTATGGTTAGATGCTCTCAGGTCCTATCAGCTCAATAAAATACTTCTAAGAAGTCATTAGGATTGCCCTTCCACCCAGCCACAACAACTTCTAATTGACCCATTCTCCACTTAAGTTGGTCAGCATCTCTCTGCACTCTACCTATCCGTGCAGGGAGACCTAATGCCTTATTCTCCTTTTGTGACTTCAAATCATGTTGTTGACGCCCACAAAGTAGTCAACTATGGCCTTACACTGAATGAAGTGCTTAGTGGCCTAGATTTAAAGCAACATGTTACAACCCCTGAAGAAATCATACCCCCGAGAACATGCGGACAAAGCTCTAAGAATCTCTGCTAACACCATGGGTACAAAAGTGGCTTGGAGGTTGCCCCGGAATATTGCCAAAACCACAGGCAGCAAATTGATATTGATCCGTCCTCTTCTTTGCAGGAAAACCAACAACCCCGGCAGTTCCAAAGAGAAGGTTATGGGTCAGAGACTTTCCCATGTTGCCTGATCACACTGAAATTCCCCCAAGTATCATTCATAGATTTCACGATGTCCAAACCTAACGAACAATTAGTCCAGGCTAACCCATCCATCTTTGATGTTTCGCAAACCTCGACTGTTTGCTAGACCCAAAGCATCAAGAAACTTGTAACCGTGCATGGTGACTGGTAGTATCGATTTCCTCCCTCTAAATGGCAGCTCCGTGAAACTAGTAACTTCTTCCAACGTTTGGCACCAACTCACAATCAGCGAACTTGAACACTACTTTGGTCGGGTCCTAGAACTCTATCAGTAGGCGGGTAAGCACTTTGTCAGCTCGGATGTTTAGCAAGGTAATCAGCGCTCCTAGCTGTGTCCTGATTTCATCTCCATGCTCTCGGCGGATATTCTTCCACCACTGCTTCAGCTTGTGTGGTACTCCCATCACCATATTAATCTTGGAGATGTTTTATTTGATTTCCATTTCTAAAGTGGGTAGAGAAAAAAAGGGTTTGGTAAGTGTTTCCTTTAGATCTTAAGTGTATCGTCATGATTGGTTCGTCTTTCCACAAAAGTTATGTCATTGGGCGTATGACCCGTGGACATTAGGGTGGATTTCCTAATTTTGTGTCGATGCCAAGGACCGACTCACCTAAGATTTATGCAACATGACTTATGTTTGCTAGAATAGAGTGTTTCCTACTTTTGAATTTGGCTGTATAATACGAGAAGTTATGTCAGTTGACCTGAAAAAGCCATTCTCTCAAAACTAAAGAATTTTGGAAGAAGGTTCAGAGGGGTGTAAAAGACAACCCTCACATGCCATTGCGTGTGATAGTGTACGGCCAAGATTCGATAGGAATGAGTGTGATGATATATATATATATATATATATATATATATATATATATATATATATATATATATATATATATATATATATATAAAAGCGTTACAGATAGTGATGTTAGCAATAACAGTTTAAAATAAGCAGATAAGCATATAATGAACAAGAAAGGCAGGTAATCATACAATTGCAAATTAAACACAGTTAAAGCAGTGCATAAACAATCATAAATTCCATGTCTAGTCTAAGTCTGCTATGGTCAGAACCTAAGTGTGAGATTTCCAGCAGAGTAGCCATGTTGTTGCACCCTATTTTGCATGAGTCAAAACAATATTCAACTAGTGGTTTACCTGTTAATTATAAAAGAGAGTCGCCACCTAATATTTAAAGGTATATTAGGGTATCTATTTAATTACTAAAGATCATTTCTCTATTAGTCTACTAACCGGTGAGATTTTGGGTAAGGGTTCTTATTCTTCTAAGGGGAAGGTGTTAGTCACTACTTAAAATCTACTTGAGGTAGCTCCATAGGCCTTAGACTAGGTTTAAAGGATTAGTTGTCTATACTTTGCTTAACTAGTGCTAGAAATGTCATATTATATATATCTAATTTAGAGCTTAATGCTTGAAAAGAGGATATGTAGTTTGTAAAGGATATAATATTATAAAAGCCTTGATTAGAATATTTGATATATATGATTGAAAGAGTTTTGAAGTATGGTATATAGTGTTTGTGTTTACAAAACTTGTAAGATGTGGCCAAGTTATAAAGCACTATGTCTTTAAAAGAATATGTCTATTTGTGTAACTCTAATAAGGGTATTGTAAAGGTGGGTCTAAGATATACCTTGGCTTGCCAACTTCATTTTACTTTGAAGAAATTGTTGGAAGCCTTTTTAACTGGGCAGCGGCACTTGATTAGGAAAAAACTCGATTTTAGAAGGTTAATTTTCAGACTCAGTTTCTGGCTTTTGAAAGAGAAGATTGTCATCCTTTGCTAAAGCTATTTGGTTTCAAAAGACTTCATAAAATTATTAGTAGAGATTACTAGTATAAACAATATATGATCTAGCAAATTATAGCTATCTACTACTAAGTCTAACACTTCTTTTAATCCTATGTCTTTTAGGGCTTGCCTAGATTATTCACATGATTCAAAGAGGTAAAGTAAAGCATTCAGTCTAATATGATGACTGTTATATATATATGTGGGAAATAAGGAGAGTAAATTTAAATAAGCAGTAAAGGAATAGAAATGGAATATGGTTTGGGTCTGAAAAGAAGCAGGCCCAGCAAGTAGTGAGAACGGACAACAACGACTTCAGACTTCCAAATGCGCAGGTACGGGATTTGGTCCTGAGTTCTTTGAGAACCCGGCAGGCCCAATTGTAATATGTGTTCAAAAAGGAGATAAAAGTCATTAGATGTGTTACTCTATGCACATAACTACACATGAAATAAACTAGTATGGGCCTATACAAATTATAACAACTAATAGTAATCCATAATATGAAAATTAAACTAGTGTGGGAATCACATATGAAAAAGTAATTCACATTGAAAACCTTTTGTTGTCATTAAATACTAAACCTAAAGGGAATAATAAATGTCAATAGATTAGAGGCTAAGGGTAAAGTTCCATTCATGGCCAAAGCACTCTTTGGATCCCTGACACTTCAAAGTTCCCAAGGGTCTCAAGGCCTAGGGCAGAGCTTGTGTCAGGGAGAGTAGCTTGACCAAGAACTAAACTCTACTCCCAAATTCCCCTAACTACTCACACCCACTCTTCCATACAGGTTTAGGTGCCAATGAGGCACTCAATATAAATCCCCATACCATAGTGATATCACACCATATGAGTATATACATTTCTCATAACAGTTAATCCAGGATACCATAAGATCATAAAACGGCCTATTCACATTAGTGCAACTATAATTTAAACATAAGCATATGGGTAACTGTGAACACCACAACATGTTTAGCATGCGCAACAATTCACTTCAAGTATACACAAGAAACAGGGTACTTGCAGACTACTTTAGAAACCCAAACACCTAGACCACAAGTCTTAAGAGTAAAGTAAATGCATGATTCAAACCTATAGAGTCCATGGACATTCTTTTAACAGCCTTCAGTCAGGTTAGTCAAAGATTAGTTTTAACTTAAGTCTTATCTTCTAGCATAAACATAGGTTAATAGTTTCAATGGAAACCTCTAAAGAATGTTAACATAGATGTAAGTAAACAACTTCAATTAAAACCTCTAAATGTATTAATAGAAATACAGATTAATAACTACATTTAGAATTTCTAAAAGGGGTATTAACAGACATATAAATCAACAACTATAATTAGAATTTCCAAAAGGTCTTAACAGAGTTACATATTAACAACTTGTTTTACACTAAAGCCAATGGCATGATTACTTCGTTCTACGAGCTTTTAACTTCATACTAATCTCATTGGAGAATAAAGCATGTTATTACACTCAAACAGTAGCAACAGAAGATTCACCTTAGTCTCATAAGTTAAGCATAATTCATTTAAGATGAGTTAAATGATGTTTCAAGGACAGTGTAGGCATGTACATGATTAGGAGAGACAAGCAGAAGTATTTGAAGAACAAATAAATGTAGAGTATCCAAGAAAACACCAACAAGGTACACTTAGCAGAAGTTATATTATTACAAACATGAACTAGGATGTTATCCTCATAGAATAAGGCTAACAGTGTCACTATATGAATTTCAGAAAAGGGGTAGGGGTATCATCACATTGGAGAATCTGTTAATCAAGTAAATTATGGAATTTCCGGTATAGTGAAACCTAATTATAGCACTTTAGCACAACAGATGGAGCATCAGAACATGAACATGTTTTAACCAAAAGTGTAGGGTAACTTTCAGGATGCACACAGGAGTAGTACAGGAATCCAACTAGCTTAGGACATGCGTACATAATATGATCAAATAATCATGAACTTAATTAGATGCTTAATAAACTTTTAAGAATCAACAGAATCACAGAGGCATGTCAGGAAGAGAAAACTGGTTTAAAGGTCATAAGCTAGTGTATCTAAACTAAGATGACAATCTAGTTTTCAACACTAAACAAGTTCACATTTTGTTTAAGTCTAGGTTATTAAGTGAACCATTATGAAATGCAAATAATACTCAAGGCAGATTAGCTTAACAGTCATACTAGTACTAATAGAACATCAAGGAGGTCTGAAACTAGATATCAGAAATATTTGAGCAGTTCTTTAGTTGTTTTCAAAGTTAAATAGAAGATGTGAATCAACAGATGTTTATTAAGATCAACACATGGTTCTAATCTCGACAACTTAAGAAACTTATGAGTCCAGAATCAATTTATCAACCATATGCTATTATGAAAACAGTAAGCTATTAGCACATCATCAACAATATCATTTAGTAAGAGATAACAGAAAGAATCATGCTTGAAAATTCAAACAATTTAAAAAGAGCGTAGAGTTGAGGTTCTACTAACCTCCTTTAACGAAACAAACCAAACAAGTACTTAGTCTAGCCGTTTAAAGAGCCAAAGACTCTAACCCCAATAAATGAGCAAACCCAGAACCGGAAAGAGAGTGAAAAGTAGAGATGGAGTGAGAACTCGAACTTCAATTGAAAAATTTCTAAATGATATTATAGTGTACTAACTTTCATCGGATATAAGGTATTGTTAGGCGTGTTAGGTGATAGCATTTAAGGCTTCTATTTATAGTGGCCATTGAATCCCTTAGGGTTCCAGCTGATTAAAGTTAGATAGTGGAGAGTGATGAAATATTGATGATGATAGCAAGGCTAGTGAAATCAGAGAAGCACATGGGAAAAATCATCAGGAAACTTCACCTGGGCACGAGTTTGAAGGATTCAATCATTGAGAGTGAAGATCCATCGGTTAAAGCTCCATTGTCCAGAGGTCACTGTGTTTGACCTCTGGACAACGAATGTTGATGATGAATCTGAAGATATCAACCATGCATGCTCTGATTTGAAAGGACGAGTGGGGAAATCAGACGAATGAAGTTTCTTCTTTTAGGTCTAGGGTTTCAAATTGGGGGTTTTGCATTTGAACGACAAATGGGGAAATAATCAGGCGAGATTCGCAGATAGGGCACATATTGAGTGTTGTAAGGTTCGGATTCAAGACCTTGCACCCATTTTGGTTAGTTTCTTGTTGAAATTGGTTGAGGGAGGAAGGGATTAACATTGTAGAGCCATGTAGTCTATTTTGCATACTAGGTGTTTGACAAAATTCCTAACAGAGTTGCACCATGGGAATCCTTCTAGTTATTAATCTATTTTCGCTATCTTCCTATAAATTATTATAGCTAGAAGTATTGGGGCATTGTAGTAATTTAAGGAAATCTCAAAGCAAGGCATGTTGGCTAAACTACTCTCTTAGAATTGAATTCCATGATGTTCCCATATGTTTCAAGTATGGTTTATGTGTTAAATCGTTATAACTTCAATTCATGTTTCAAATGAAAGTCCATTATGCATAACATGGAAAGAATACTCAATGCGTCTAAAATGCATATTGCTCATATATATACTTAAGGCCTTGATTTTGAATGTTCATATTGTTGATAATCTATAAAGATGCTTGAAAGTGAAAGAAGTGAGTTGGAGATATAAAGTGTGGCCAACGTACCAAGAATGAAAATTATACTTGTGGCCAATGGTGCCAATGAAATGAAATGACATGAGAAAGGTCATAAAATGAACCTTGATTTAACTATTCCAAATTGACTTCGAAAATAGATTTGCCTAAAAGATTATATCCTCAAGTCATGCCCCAGTATGGCTGTTTTAACTAATGCTATGCTTTGTAAGTATTTTCAATATGTTTTAAGCCTTTACATATTTATGAGTTGAAATTGTGCACTTCCCTTTTGGGAAAAGTATTTCAAAAATAAATGGTGTATTGCTCGTTTATGATGTTAACATGTGTTTCTACTGCTGGTTAGTTTTCCCCATTCTTTGGGAAGAAACCTATTGTGTTTAAAGTTTTCATTACTAATGAACTTGAAGTTATGATTTCCGGAATATTCAATATGTTGATGTTTGTTATGATGATCCTTTAAAGTAAAGAAACAAAAGTGTGGAATATGAGATACGGACATCGTTCCATGAATGAAGAATCATAAGTATGGCCAAGAGAGCCAAGGAAATAACGATGTTGTGAATGGTTGAAAGTACTAATGAAGACATATATAGTGTGAAATATAATGAGGTGAATATAAAATATATTTGTACTTTTGATTCCCTTATTTGCAAAACAAAATATTTTTGGGAGTATCGTTAGTCACCGACGAAGGGTAGGTAGGAATAACCTAACCCAAAAACTACACGTGCCGGTGTAGGGTGCATTATGATTATTCCCCTTATTTAGGATGAGATTATTGTGATGAGAATATTCCTCTTTATTGGGATAAGATTATTACTAGAAAAGGGTGATGTCGATCCACACGGCATTGTGGTGAGACGGCCTAGCCGATCGGGTCGTGATCGAATGCCATACTACACACATGGTGGTGATTGTGCTGGAAATTATAATTGAAATTGTGCTTGAAATTGTGATTGAGATAATGATTGAAGTTCGTGATAGTAATTGTGATTACTATTGATGTCTTCGGGTGAGACGGCCTAGCTGATCGGGCCGTGATCGAACTCCCTGCAAAATACACGGTGGTATATCTATATCGGTACTGATGATCTCCCAACCAAAAATATATATTATATCCGTATTTTGAAAATTATTATGTTTTAAACTTAGAATTTGGATAGTGTTGATTGTTACTTGTTGTTTCCATAGTTTTCCCCCTTCTTATATTGGCGTTCTATTTTGAAAGAGGACATTTAGCTTTACATACTAGTATTATTCCACATGTACTAACATCCCTTTTGCCGGGGGCGCTGCATCTTCAATGGATGCAGGTGGTTCATCAGCGGGCAGTCTTGATCCTCGATAGTAGTTACTCCATATTCAGCAGGTTTTGGTGAGCCCTACTCTGTTTCGGGCTTTATGTTATTTGACGTTGTATTTTGTGCTTTGAGATATAGCCGGGGCCTTATCACCGACACTTCCATTCTTCACTTCTGTTGCACTTAGAGGCTCTATAGACAGGTTGTGGGTGGTGTATGATGTTGGGAATATAACTAGAAGTGTTGGTATTTGGCAAACCTATTTTTTATCATATCTATAACCTTGTAATATTTTGGAAATCCTAAATAAATATCCTTTGAGTAATGAAAAAAGAATGTGGAACACTTGACTCTTCTCATGTCTATCACTTATATTGATTCTTATATTGTTAATGGGCAAGGTTGGGTATAAGGAACCTAGCAGGCTTGCTAGGCTGGGTTATCTCAGTTGAGCACCGTTCGCGCTCCCCGAGGTCGGGGCGTGACATTGGCACGAGGTCTCTTCCGTGCGGATATTGTTATTGTGATGGTGTGTGGAGTATAAGGGTGAAATCCTTAATTTTTATGATGTGTGGAGTATAAGGGTGGCATTCTTGATTATGATGTTATAGTTATTGTTATGGCATGAGGTTTTTGACGCGTAGCGTGTCGATAGGGATTTGTTCCCGTAGGGTCGCTCTCTCATGTTTCTCTCTTTATGGAGTATACGTGGATTATGGTACTGTGATTGGTGTGATTGATGTGATGGTGTATAAGGGTGGAATTATTCTTCTCTGATGATGTGCGGGGTATAAGGGTGGAATTCTATATTGATGATGAGAGGATTATAAGGGTGGCATTCTTAATTACGCAATTGAATTGTGTATTCTTGGCTACGAACTTTACATGATTTCACATTACTTTTAACATGCTACTCTATGCCTCTGTTATTGACTGATAGCTCATTTGTCAAAAGTATATTTACCTTTGATGAAATGATAATTCTTGTTCGATTGAGTGATGGTACTACATCTTGTTATATTCTTATTGCCAGTTATTTGATATATTGCACATGTTCTCTAATCAGTGAATATCACATGACTTGAACGTCGTCACTATTTCACTGAGGTTAGTTTTGATACTTACTGAGTGCATGTTCTCCCATACTCATACTACACATCTGCATATTTTTGTGCAAATTCTGGTGCTTGGGGTAGCGGACCTCGAGAGTGATCTTTGATTGTTCGAGAGAACTCAAGGTAGAGCTGCATGGATGCTGCAGACTGTTGGAGTGCACGTACCTCATTTTCATACTATTGTATTACTTTAAGGCAGTATTGTACTTTTTGAGACTCTCTATGTATTCGGTTTAGAGCTCATGTCTCTATATTACCTGGTTTTGGGTGTTTTACTTATGTGCTACATCTTTTGCTTTGTTGGAGCTTTATTCCATTATTTGTGTTAAATTCATACTTATTATATTTTATTTCGCTTTCTTTATATCATAGTGTGATTGGGTTACCTAGTCTTGGAGGTTAGGTTCCATCATAACCATCGGTGGGATTTTGGGCCGTGACAAGTTGGTATCAGAACCCTGGGTTCATAGATTTACGAGTCATGAGCAAATCTAGTAAAGTCTTGTGGATAGGTGCAGAGATGTTTGAACTTATCTTTGAGAGGCTACAGGACTATTAGGAAACTTCAGTCTTTTATTCTTTATCGTTCAGATTTATTTATTCCAAAGGTTTAATCTTTACTTTTCTATTCTCTCACAGATGGTGGGGACATATTCTTCTTGATCAGCTGAGCATGCACCAGTGCCCCCTGTTAGAGTTACGAGAGGTCGGGGCCAAGGTGGGGCACATGCCGCAGCTAGAACCCCGGCTAGTGTAGCAGTATGGAACCGCTAGTAGCTCTAGTAGAAGAATAGTAGTTTGATCATATTGAGTAGGTGTGACCCGCTCAGGCACCTGAGGGGCCTATTGTTACACCGGGGCTTAATTATACTTTGGCTCACTTTGTTGGTATGTTCGAGAGCTTGGCTCATGCAGGAATGATTCCGGTTGCACCAACTACTTCACAGCTTGGGGGAAGAGACCAGAATCCTACTGCATGTACACCAGAGCAACTGGATCATGTTTATCAAACACATGCTGTTATACCGGTGCAACCAGTAGTTGCAGTACAACCCGAGGTAGGGCTAGTCATATTTGTTGAGGAGTAGAAGAGGTTGGAGAGGTTTTAGACACTTCTTCCTCCCCATTTATGTGTAGGGGCTTCTAAGGATGCACATGGTTTCGTGGATTTGTGTCATCGGATTCTGCATACTTTTGGTTTGGTGGAGTCGAATAGGGTTGACATAAAGGTGGTGGCGGACTTATGAGGTGAGTAGGCCAGTTGGCGCAGCACTACTTACATGGTCCCAGTTATCAGATTAGTTCTTGGGGGAGTTTATCCCACATACAAGTAGGGATGAGTTACATAGTGAGTTTGAGATTTTGCGCTAGGAGGGTATGGTTGTGACCTAGTAGGATATGAGGTTTATAGAGTTATTATGTTATACAGCTCCTTTGGTTTCTACTGAGAGATAGTGAGCGAGTCTGTTTATTTGTAAAAAGACTCACCTACAACCTTAGATTTGGGATGGAATGTGAGATGGAGACTGAGTCTGCATTTCATCAAGTTGTGGAGAATGCTAAGAGGCTAGAGCGCATCCGCATGCAGGAGAGGGAGGATAGGCAGGGGAATAAGCCTCGAGGTTTTGGAGGATTTAGTGGCTCCTAATCTTGGGTAAAGTGTCATCATAGTAAAGGCTTTGTCAGTCGACCAGTTCCGTCCGCGCTTCAAGTTTCACATAGTGCTCTGCTAGCCATGGATTTTAGAGCGCTCCTACCAGGAAGTCATCCTTCAGTGCACCTCCTGCACGTAGTTCTTACAGTGGTTATTCCAGTCATTCGGGGATGAGTCAGGTCTAACAGCCACGTTCGTAGAGAGGTTGTTATGAGTGGTGATACAAGGCATATCATGAGAGATTGTTCCAGACTTCGGACGAGTGTACCTTAATAGGGTACCCAGGCTATGATTCCCGCTCATGATGCTACAACATCTACACAGCCAGTTAGAGGTAGGGGAACAGGCGGGTACAAGTCATGCTAGAGGGGGAGGCCAGGCCCATTGTTATTCTTTCCTCGGTAGGAATGAGGCAGTCACATAAAATATTATCATCATATGTATTGTTCTAGTCTGTTATAGAGATGCTTCAATATTATTTTACGGGTTCCACTTATTCGTATGTGTCATCCTACTTTGCTTCATATTTTGTTATGTCTTGTGATTCTTTGGCTACTTCTATATATGTGTCTACACCTGTTTGAGATTCTATTATGGTGGATCGTGTCTATCATTCTTGTGTGGTAACTATTGGGGGCTATGAGACAAGGGTTGATCTTTTCTTACTTAATATGGTGGACTTTTATATGATTTTGGGTATGGGTTGGATATCTCTGTATCATGTTATTCTTTATTTTTACGTTGAGACTATGACATTGTCCATCCTAGGGTTGACTAGGCTTGAATAGAGGGGTTCACTTGGTCACATTCCTAGTACGGTGGTTTCTTTGCTGAAGGCTCAACGGTTGGTTAAGAAGGTATTCTTGGCGTACCTAGCCTTTGTTAAAGAGATGCCAGTGCTAATACTCCTACGGTTGATTCAATCCTCGTGGTGAGAGGGTTTCCATATATGATCCTTGAAGAACTATTAGCATGCCACGCAACAAGGAAATTTATTTTGGTATTCATTTTGGCTTCGGGCACTTAGCCCATATCTGTTCCACCGTATCACATGGCTCTAGTAAAGTTGAAGGAATTAAGGGAACAATTGCAGGATGTTAGATAATGGTTTCATCATGCCAAATGTTTCACCTTGGGGTGTCTTGGTACTATTTGTGAAGAATAAAGATGGCTCCATGAGAATGTGCATTGACTATAGGCAATTGGACAAGTTTACCATCAAGAATAAGTATCCACTATCGCGCATTGATGAATTATTTGATCAGCTTCAGGGTGCTAGGGTGTTCTCCAAGATTGACTTGAGATCGAGGTACCATCAGTTAAAGATCAGGGCTTCGAACATTCCTAAGACGGATTTCAGGATCCGTCATGGGCATTATGAGTTCTTGGTGAGATCTTTTGGCTTGATGTCATTTTCATTGTGTTCATTGATGACATCTTGGTATATTCCTGTAGTACGAAGGAGCACAAGCAGCATTTGAGGACAGTGCTCCAAGTTTTGAGGGAGAAGAAGTTATATGACAAGTTCTCTAAGTGTGAGTTCAGGTTGGATTAAGTGGCATATTTAGGACACGTGGTGTCTATAAGGGGGATTAAGGTGAATCCAAAGAATATTGAGGTAGTTTAGAGTCGACCCAAACCTTCTAAAGCCTTGGAGATCAGAAGTTTTCTAGGTTTATCTTGTTACTATCATCGCTTCATGGAGGGTTTCTCATCTATTACAGCTCCATTGACCAAGTTAAGTCAGAAGGGTACTTCATTAAGGTGGTCCGACGAGTGTGAGGAGAGCTTTCAAAAGCTCAAGACTACTTTGACTACAACTCCAGTTTTGGTGTTGCCTTTAGAATCAGGGTCATATATGATTTATTTTGATGCTTCATGTGTTTGTCTTGTGTATGTGTTGATGTAGGATGGTAGGTTGATTGCCTATGCTTCATGTCAGTTGAAGCCCCATGAGAAGAACTATCTGGTGCATGATTTAGAGTTAGCATCTATTGTACACGTGCTCAAGATTTGGAGGAATTATTTTTATGGCGTGTCTTATGAGGTGTATATGGATCATTAGAGTACTCATCATACGTTTAAACAGAGAGATTTGATTTGAGGCAGCGAAGGTGGTTGGACCTATTGAAGGATTATGATATCACTAGTCTCTATCATCCGGTGAGGGCTAATGTGGTTGCAGATGCCGTGAGTAAGAAGGTAGGGAGCATAAGGAGCTTAGTATTAATTCCAACTATGGAGAGACCTTGAGCTATGGATGTTCAGATATTGGCCAATAGATTGGTGAGATTTGATATTTTGGAGCTAAGCAGAGTCCTTTCTTGTGTTATTTCACAGTCATTCTTGTTTGAGAGCATTAAGGCTCTTCAGTACAATGATCCCCACTTGCTTGTCCTTAAGGACATGGTGCAGCACGGTGATGCTAAGGAGGTGACTATCGGTGATGATGATGTATTGCGACTTTAGGGTCGAGTTTGTGTTCCTAATATTGATGGCTTGAGAGAGTTGATTCTTGATGAGGCTCATAGTTCATGGTATTCCATTCATCTAGGTGCTACGAAGATGTACCTTGAATTGAAGAAGCATTACTGGATAAAGAGAATGATGTAGGACATTGTTGGGCATGTTTCTAAGTGTTTGAATTGCGAACATGTCAAGTATGAGCATCAAAAATCAGGTGATTTGCTTCAGAAGATTAACAAACCGAAGTGGAAGTGGAAGCACATTACTATGGACTTTGTGGTAGGTCTGACATAGACCTTGAGGAAGTTTGATTCCATTTCATTGTGAATTGGTTAACCAAGTCGACGCATTTCATTCCGGTCATAACTTCCTACATTTCGGAGCACTTCTCTAGGATCTACATCAGGGAGATTGTTCGGTTGCATGGTGTACCTGTTTCTATCTTCTCATACCATGGAACTTAGTTTACTTCGCTCTTTTGGAGACCTGTTCAACATGAGTTGTGCACGCATGTTGATTTGAATACTGCATTTCACCATCAGATGTACGGGCAGTCCGAGCGGACCATTTAGATCTTGGAGGATATGTTGAGGGCATGCACTATTTATTTCGGAGGCCAGGAGGACCAGTTTCTACCTTTATCATAGTTTGCCTACAACAACAACTACCAGTCGGGTATCCATATGGCTCCGTATAAGGCCTTATATAGGAGGCGATGTTGTTCTCCGGTGGGTTGATTCGAGCCTGACGTGGCTAGATTATTGGTCACAAACTTGGTCTGTGATGCTTTCGAGAAGGTGAAGTTGATTCAGGAGAGGTTTTGTACACCTCGGTCCAGGCAGAAGAGTTATGTTGATAGTAGAGTCTGTGATGTGGTTTTCACAGAGGGCGGGAAGGTTCTTCTTTGAGTTTTGCCTATGAAGGGCGTGATGAGGTTTAGGAATAAGGGCAAGTTGATCCCGAGGTTTGTTGTCCCTTTTGAGGTGTTTGAGAGGGTTGGTGAGGTTGCTTATATACTTGATTTACCTCCTAGTCTTTCGGGAGTTCATCTGGTGTTCCTTGTTTCTATGCTTCAGAAGTATCATGAAGATAAATCACATGTTTTGGCCTTCATCATAGTACATTTGGATGATAATCTCACTTATGAGAAAGAGCCGATGGCCATTTTGGATAGGCAGGTTCAGAAGCTGAGGTCGAAAGATATTCTATCGGTGAAGGTCCAGTGGAGATGTCAGCCAGTCGAGGAGACGACCTGGGAGACCGAGTATGCTACGCAGAGAAGATATCCTCACATTTTTTTCACTCTAGTTATGATTCTAAACTCGTTCGAGGATGAATGTTTGTTTAAGAGGGGGAGAATGTAACGACCCAGCCTATCATTTTGTGTATTTTGAGCCTCGTTTCCCGATTTGATGCTTCTCGTATACTTGGTTGTTATTTTGTGACTTGCGGAGATGGTTGGTTTGGTTTTAGGAAGGTTTTTGAGTAAACAGGAACACTTAGTTCCTTTTTTGCAAGCTTAAGTTGTAATAGTTAACCAAGGTTAGACTTTTGTGTAAACAACCTTGGATTGGTAATTTGATCAATAGGTATGTATGGTGATTTTGCACTTAGGAATATGTTCAGATTTGGATTTGGAGACTCCTAGGGTATTTTGGCGTTGTTTGCCAAAAGTTGGCAGTTTGAAGGTTTGGAAAGTCTCTAAGTTTGACCGTGGGTTGACTTTGAATATATCGGATTCGAATTTTTGCTCCGGAAGCTGGAATAGGTTCGTTTTATCATTTGGGACTTGTGTACCAAATTTGGCTGTAATCCGGATTGGTTAGGCTTGAATCGGTTGCTTGGTTTGAAGTTTGAAAGTTCTTCAACTTAAGAGAAGTTCAACTTGTGTTTTGGCCTTAGATTTGTTGATGTGATGTTATCGAATGTGTTTAGAGGCTTTGGATATCTACAAGTAGCACTTATGAAATTATTAGTGTGTTTGGACGTGGTCCCGGGTGGCTCGGGTGAGTTTCTGACCAGCGGAGCATTTTGGAAGTTGCAGAGTTTTGCTGGTGTTCAGGCCGTTCATAGCGATCGCCGAGGGCAGTTTAGTTCTAGGCATGTTTGTGCTTTGCATTCATCATTGGGACATCATATTCGCGACAGGGGGGGTCTTTCATCAATAGTCTCCCTTCTCTCCGGGGTAGGGGTAAGGTCTGCGTTTACTCAACCCTCCCCAGACCCCACTTGTGGGAACTCACTCGGTTGTTGTTGTTGTTGTTGTTGACATCATATTTGCATTGGGTTGCGGCTAAGTTTTCTTCATGTTCGCAACAGGGGGGTCACATTCGCATAGAGGTGAGGCAGGTGGGGGTTGGCTGGGGCTTGGGTTTTTCGTTCACGGGAGGGGTTCTTGCATTTGCGTAGGATTGGAGCAATGGTGCATCACGATCGTGAGGGGGAAGCCGCATTCGCGGAGGGTTATTTGAGGCTACGGCACATTTGTGCTTTGCGCACGCGAGGCAGTGGCCGCGTTTGCCAAGGGTATCGCTGGGTAGACCTATAAGTGTGATAATATTGGGATTTTACCCATTCTTTCATAATTCGAGCCCTAGACTTCGAGAGGTGGATATTCTTGAGAGCATTTTCACTACTACATTGGAGGTAAGTAATTGTCACTTAGATTTGGCTTTATATCTTGAATACCAGTGGATTTCTATACCTAAAACATGA
This sequence comes from Nicotiana tomentosiformis, assembly GCF_000390325.3. Taxonomy (NCBI): domain Eukaryota; kingdom Viridiplantae; phylum Streptophyta; class Magnoliopsida; order Solanales; family Solanaceae; genus Nicotiana; species Nicotiana tomentosiformis. The sequence continues at coordinate 41,049,629 of NC_090816.1, read as the reverse complement.
ATTTTTAAAAGAACATTTAGTAAGAGAGTGAAAATTGGGGATTTGGGAGTTGATTTGGACTCGGTTTTGGAATCAAATCATATATTTGGACTTATGGGGTTATGGGTAGTTGGGATCTACCGCTTGCCTCGAGTTTTGACCTTATGGGCCCAAGTTGACTTTTTTTTTATTTTTGGGGATTTGATTAAAGATCGAAGCTTTATTGTTTGGGGTTGTGTTCTATGGCTTTATTTGACATTATTGAGTTGTTTTTGGCTAGATTCAAGCCGGTAGGAAGTGGTTTCTAAAGGAAAGGTAATTTTGGATGGTTGATTTGGCCCGTTTGAGGTAATTATGTTGCCTAATCTTGTATGAGGGAATAACCCTTAGGGTTCGACCTTATTTGTCTAATTGTAATGTTTGTGAGCGAAATCTATGCGAGATGACGAGCGTATATGCGGGTGCTATGTATGAAAAATGACTAAATTAGCTTTTAGGCTTCTATTATGCTTTAATTAGATTGTTTGCTCTCTATGATACATGTGTAATCCTTTGTATGACTTTTTAAGCTTATCCTTTCATGCTAGAGATGATGTTTTAGGATTATTACCTCCTTATTAGCCAAGATGGACATTTGTTAGAATCATTGCTAGATAGGTTTAGCAGTTGTCATATCTTATATATTGAACACACATCTACATTTTATTATTTTCATGTCCTTGTGCACTTTATTGATGTATTTTGAGAATATGTTTCTTGATGATAAATTTGTTATCTTGAATTGTTATGATTGTGGCACAAGTGGGCATGTTGGGCTGATAGTTTGGGTGTTGGCATGAGGTCTCTTCCATACAGATATTGTTATTGTGATGGTGTGTGGAGTATAAAGGCGGCATCCTTGATTTTAATGATGTGTGGAGTATAAGGGTGGAATTTTTTATTATGATATTATTGTTATTGTTAGGGCACAAGGATTTTACCTGGCAACGTGTGGATATGGATCCCTTCACCCAAGGGTCGCCCTCTCATGTTTTTCTCTTGATGGTGTACACGCGGATTGTGGTACTGTGATTGGTGTTATTGATGTGATGCTGTGTAAGGGTGGCAGTGTTCTTGTGTGATGATGTGCGGGGTATAAGGGTGGCATTATATATTGATGATGAGAGGAGTATAAGGGTGGCATTCTTGATTATGCAAGTGAATTCTATATGCTTGGTTATTCACTTTACATGATTTCACGTTGCTTTTAACACGCTACCCTATGCCTCTATTATTTACTGATAGTTCCTTTGTCAAAAGTTGATTTACCTGTGATAAATTGATAACTCTTGTTTCATTGAGTGATGGTATTACATCATGTTATACTCTTGTTGCAAGTTTATATTGCACAGTTCTATAATTAGTAAGTATCACATGACTTGAACCTCATCACTACTTCACCAAGGTTAGTCTTGATACATACCAAGTACATGTTGTCCCGTACACATACTACACATCTGTACATTTTTGTGCAGATTCGGGTGCTGGAGATAGCGAACTGCAAGAGTGAGTGGCTATTTTAGAGTATTCAAGGTAGTACTACATGAACGCCGTAGACCGTTGGAGTCCCCTTTACTCATTTTCATACTTGTGTATTACTTTCAGACGATATTGTACTTTTTGATACTCGCTATGTATTCAATATAGAGCCCATGACTTTGTATTAATTGATTTTGGGAGTTTGACTTATGTACTACTATTTTGGCTTTACAGGAGCATTTTTTCGTTGTTTATGTGAAATTCAGACTTATTATATTCTAATTCGATATCTTTATATCATTGTGTGATTGGCTTGCCTAATCTTGGAGGTTAGGTGGTATCATGACCATTGGTGGGATTTTGGGTCGTGAGAGGTTTTGATTATGAAATTGTACCCCGATTTGGAATCTAATCATACATTTGGACTCAGCAGGTTATGGGTCATCGTGATTTGGTATTGGTTCCGAATTTTGGGTATGCATGTCCGGATTAACTTTTGTTGACGTTTCACAAATTCTTCAAAGACCAAAGCTTTATTGATTGGGATCACTTCTTGTAGCACTATATGACTTCCTTGGTTGATGTCTGGCTAAACTTGAGTTGGTTTGAGGTGATTTCAAGGAGAGGTGATTTTGGAGCTATAGACTAGCCCGAATGAGGTAAGTGTCATCCCTATCTTTGGTTGATGGAATGTTTCCTAATTAATGGTATTGTTTTCTACATGCAAGGGTGATGTATATACGAATTGACGAGCGTATATACATTTTCCAGGGTTATTCATGCATATCTTCTATATATGCTAGTTGATGCATTTACTTATACATGGGAATTGTAGTGAATTGGTGGACACTTGGAGAGTATCAGATTGATGTAAAGAGAGAATTATCATCATGCATTGACGTGTTGGACTCCTATAATGGTTTTCATAAACATGCAATTTAGAAGTATATATAAAATTGGATCATTGTCGTGTATAGACACTTTACATCTATGTAGAAGTATTTGAGTACATACTACTTGATATATGTACCTTTTGTATGTAGGAGTTGGTGCAAGATGTATTTATTTTTGCTTGTTTAATTGGAAAAGCATGCTTATGATCTCTTCTTTGATTGTGCACCTGTATATTTATATTTGTTGTTCTATGACTATTTCCTTGAATACTTCTCTATATCATACATGTTATTGAGATGCACATGTAATAAAAAGTGAGAATCTACTGACTAAAAACCTCATCACTACTTCACTGAGGTTAGTCAAGATACTTATTGAGTATATGGGGTCGGTTGTACTCATACTATACTTTTGCACCTTGCGTGCAAATTCTGGAGCTGAGCTGCTGTGGAGGACAAAGGATAGCATTGAAGACATACCAGCATTCCAGATGCAAGCTACCTATTTGTTCTTAGTAGTTTAGGATTTGTACTTCTATTTATGTAAATTCAAACAGATGTTGTATTTTCTTCATATCAACGTTGCAAATCAAAAATCATAGCGTTTATTACTTGTACTACCAGTACTTGGGATAATTGTATTGATTTTTGCAATTTATTTATTATTTAATGATGGTTTATTGTTAGAGTTGTATCATATGTTGTTTGAATTACCTAGCGGGTTGGATTAGGTACCATCATGACTTAGTGGGATTTTGGGTTGTGATAAGAAAGCTCAAAGGTGCTTTAGGCCGAACTTGGTTCCCTTGATTGAAAGTGAAGTTAACAAACTCATTGAAGCTAGAGTTGTTCGTGAAAAATAACACATATGGATTTCAAGTATTGTCCCTGTGAGAAATAAGAATGGCCAAATTTGAGTATATGTTGACTTTAGGGATCTGAATAATGCATGCCCCAAGGATGAATTCACGTTTTCTATTCCGGAGCTTATGATTGATGCGACTATCGGGGCAATGTGATTCGTGGATTATTCATCAGGCTATAAACAAATTCTCATGGAACCAAAAGATGAAGAGCTTAACTTATTCTGCAACCCCAAAGGTATTTATTGCTACAAGGTGATGTCTTTTGGCTTGAAGAATGCTGGTGCCAGATATCAAAGGGATATGTAGAATTTCTTTGATGACATCCTCCACAAGAATGTCAAATGATATATTGATGACTTGGTAGTGAAGTCAAGAAAAAAAATGATCATTTGCAAGTCTTGAGAATCGTGTTCGAGTTGCTCTAGAGATACCAACTCAAAATGAATCCATTGAAATGTGCCTTTGAAGTAAATTATGGAAAGGTCCTTAGCTTTATTGTTCGACATCCAGGAATAGAAATTGACCAAACCAAAGTTAATGTAATTTTGAAATTTCCTTAACCTCAAGATATTCATGAATTAAAAAGTCTACGAGGAAACTGTAATGACCCGACTGATTGTTTTGAGTTTTAACATTTCATTATGTGATTTGAGACTTTGATTTGCTTCATATGATGCATTACAACTTGCATGCAAGGTTGGTTTGGATTTCAGAGTAGTTTAGGATTGAATTAATAAATTGATTCTCTATTTGGAAGCCTTAAGTTGGAAGAGTTAACCAAGGTTTGACTTGTGAGTAAACGACCTCAAAATTGGCATTTGATGGGATCAGTAGGTCTGTATGGTGATTTTGTAATTGGGAATATTTTCGAATTTAAATTTGGATGTTCCTAGAAGGTTTTGGTTCTATTTGTCGAAAGTTGGTAATTCGAAGAATTGAAAACTTTATATGTTTGACCTGGAGTTGACTTCTGTAACAACCCGGCCGGTCATTTTGAGAGTTGTAGCCACATTCCCCCATTTACTGCTCTTTTTGTACTTTATAGCTGTTATGTGACTTGTCGGGATAGTCGGTTCGGGTCCGGTAAGATTTCAGAATAAAATGAGACACTTAGTCTCAAGGTTGAAAGCTTAAGTTGAAATGATTGACCGAATGGTTCTGTTAGCTCCGTTAGGTGATTTTGGACTTAGGAGCATGTCCGAATTTTGATTTGGAGGCCCATAGTGGAATTCGGCTTGAAATGGCGAAAGTTGAATTTTTGGAAAGTTTGATAGGGAGTGAACCTTTTCGATATCGGGGTCGGATTCCGGTTTCGGAAGTTGGAGTAGGTCTTTGGTGTCATTTGTGACTTATGTGCAAAATTTGGGGTCAATCGGACGTGATTTGATAGGTTTCGACGTCATTTGTAGATATTGGAAGTTCAAAGTTCATTAGGCTTGAATCATGTATGATTCATGTTTTTGATGTTGTCTGAGGTGATTTGAGGGCCCCGACTAAGTTCGTATGATGTTTTGGGACTTGATGGTATGTTTGGTTGAGGTCCCGGGGGCCTCGGGTTGATTTCAGATGGTTATCGGATTGATTTGAAGTTTGAGGCAATGTTGAAGCTCACCATCTTCTTGTGTAATCGCACCTGCGGAGTGGGGATCGCAGGTGCATTCTCATAGAAGCGAGAAGGGAGCCGCAGAAGCAGCTGGGGAGGAAGTGAGTAGAGGTCGCAGATGCGGCATTAAGGGCGCAGAAGAGGAGGTCTCATGGGTGCGATGGGGAATGCCGCACATGCGGTTGCGTAGATGCAAGGCGAGGACCGCAGAAGCAGAGGCCCGGCTCCAGTGTTTCACTGCAGAAGTGGAATTTTGGTCGCTTCTGCGACACCGCAGATGCGGGAAAGTATTCGTAGAGGCAGAAAGGCTGGATAGAAAGTTAAATACAAGGGTTCACAATTTTGGCTTCATTTCAAACATTTCAAGCACGATTTAGGCGACTCTTGAGAGGGCTTTCAAGGGGATTCTTGAGGTAAGTCTCTTGTGCTCATTTTTGATCAATAATCTTGCTTCCCCATTGATTTTCCCACCTAGTTGGTGTGTATATAAAGTGTAAATTGGGAGTTTGAGGCTAGGGATTTGGAGAGATTGATTTGGAGATTTGGGTGACGATTTGGTGTCGGATTTTGATAAATTTGGTATGGTTAGACTCGTGGTTGAGTGGGCTTTCGGGTTTTGTAACTTTTATCGAATTTTGAGGCATGGGCCTGGGGCGGATTTTATATTTTGATTAATAGCTTAGCATTTTCTTATGGAGTTGATTCCTTTAGCCCGTATTGTTTATATAGCATTGTTTATGGCTAGATTCGAGGCATTCGGAGGCCGTCTCATGAGGCAAGGGTATATTGGAGTAGAGATTTGCTCGGAATGAGGTAACAGTTCTAAATTTAGTTTTGAGGGTACAAAAACTCGTATTACGAGTCATGTATTTGGTTTTGAGGTGATGCACATGCTAGCTGACGATCGTTTCTGCGGCACCGTAGAAATTGCGACTTGGTCAATTTCCATGGAACTGTGTAGTTGAATAATCTGTTGTTATCCGTACATTCTCCTTGTAGTAGAGAAATTGAATCACAAATCATGTTTAGACTATGTGTTGGAACTGTAGGGACCCACAGAGGTTGTGTACATGATGAATTATCTGCTAAATTGTTGTTTTGTACTCGATCACAGTTTTACTTATTTATTATATCTTAGTATCTATTGTTACTTGTTGATACATTACATCATTTCTATTGGGGTTGATTTTCAAGATTACTGAGAGCCCGAGAGACTGGAGAGATTAATGACTGAGTGAGGCCGAGGGCCTGATTGTAAGATATTGATACTATAACACGTGAGTTGTCCATGCAGCACATGAGTTATCTGTGCGGATCCAGATATTATACTATAGCTCATGAGTTGTCCGTGCAGCACGTGAGTTGTCCGTGCGGATTATAGCGCTTAGACTGGAGGAGCCCCTCCAAAGTCTGCACAAATCCTAGTGAACGCAGGTACCTACTGAGTACGAGTGTCGAGTGCTGAGTGAATGGGAGGGCTGAGTGATTGTGGCACTGAGAGGATGCATTTGATTTCATTATTGTTGCACTTAGCTGTCATGTATGACTGTCTTGAAATTTCTGAAAGATATTACTCTTTTTCACTTAAACTTGTCATGGAATAACTGTTTGACCTAATTTATCGAACTTGAGAGCATGCCTACTTCCTTATATTGAAATCACTGTAATTGAACTATAACTGTGAAGCTCGTCACTACTTTCAATTCTTTATTTAGTCTTATTACTTACTGAGTTGGTTGTTGTAACGTTCCGGCCGGTCGTTTCGGGAGTTATAGCCCCGTTTCCCCCATTTCTTTTTCCTTTATGCTCTTAAGCTATATTATGTTATATCGGGTTAGTTGGTTCAGGACCAGAGTGGTTTCAGAGTGAATTGAGAGACTCAGTCTCTTAAGTAGAAACTTAAGTTGGAAAGTCAACTGGATGTTGACCTATGTGTAAACGATCTCGGATTTGAATTCTGATGGTTTCGTTAGCTCCGTTAGGTGATTTTGGACTTAGGAGTGCGTCCAGAATGTGATTTGGAGGTCCATGGTAGAATTAGGCTTGAATTGGCGAAATTGGAAATTTGGCGATTTCGATTGGCGGTGAAAAATTTGATATCGGGGTCGGAATGGAATTCCGGAAGTTGGAGTAGGTTCGTAGTGTCATTTTTGACGTGTGTGAAATATTTGAGGTCATTCGGACGTGGTTTGAATGGTTTCGGCATCGGTTGCCGAATTTGGAAATTTAGAAGTTCTTAGGCTTGAATATGAGTGTAATTTGGTGTTTGGATGTTGTTTTGAGTGATTCGAAGGTTCGAATAAGTTTGTATGTTGATATATGAATTGTTGGTATTTTTGGTTGAGGTCCTGAGGGCCTCGGAGTGATTCCGGGTTGTTAAAGGATTTGTCGAAGTTGGAATTTGCAGCTGGAGCTGCTGCTTTTGCTATTTTTGCACCTGCGGAAGAAAGCCTCGCAGGTGCGAGGCCACTGGTTCGTGTGGGGTGTGCGCAGGTGCGGGCGACACTGGGCCAAGGTTGGGAACGTAGGTGCGAAGAATTGGCCGCATCTGCGAACTCGCAAGTGCGAGGCCTTGAGCGCAGATGCAGAGATGAGAATTTTGGGCTGGTTTCGCAGATGCGCACCTGGGACCGCATATGCGAGTCCGCAGATGCGAGAAAGGTGTCCGCAGGTGCGGAAGCTGGGGGATTAAGTGAGTTGCGCAGGTGCAGCACCTTGGACCGCATGTGCGGTCGCGCGGGTGCGAGAAAATGGCCGCAGGTGCGAAAAACCTGGGCAGAAACCATAAATAGAACTCTTCGCGATTTTGATGCATTCTTTACCATTTCTATTCGGTTTTTGGAGCTTTTGGGAGAGATTTGAAGAGGGAATCAAGGGGATTTCGTTGAGGTAAGTTACTTGAGCCCTAATACTTGTATATATGGTAATTGTCTGTTGTTTAATCATGATAATTAGTGAAAATGATGGGTTAGGGCTTGGAATATTTGGAGAGTAATTTAAGGATTTGAAGGACCAAACGATGTCGGGTATTGATGAATTTGGTATGGTTAGACTCGTGAGTGAATGATCTTTCTAGTTTTGTAAATTTTGTCGGATTTCGAGATGTGGGCCCGGGGGCCGGGTTTGATCCAATTTCGGGTTTTGGTCTAATTTTGTAGCTTTTCTTGTGGAATTGATTCCATTAGTGCGTATTGATGGTATTGTACTAATTGTGAATAGATTCAGATCATTTGGAGGCCGAGTTCAGAGGCAAGAGCATTGCGGGGTAGAAATTTGACCGGTTTGAGGTAAGTAACGATTGTAAATCTAGTCTTGAGGGTACGAAACCCTGGATTTTTGTATCATTCTACTATTTTTTAGTGACGCCCATGCTAGGTGACGGGCTGTGGGTGTGCACTGTTGGGGATTGTGATTTGTTCCGTCCTGTAGTAACTGTAAAGTTGCATACTTTGTTGAAACTATATGATACTTATTTGTTTTAGAAAGAGTTTTTGTAAAATTGGGCTGAAAGCCACTTTTGGGCCTTGCGCTAGTGCTGTTTGGACCCTTAGGGGTTTTTCTTACTATCCTCTCACTGTTTTCGATTGAAAATCAATAGTTAGTCATGTTTATACTTGTTTACCGCATAACTCAGTTTTATGACTCTATTTTGATGCATATAAATGTTTTGGGCTGAATGCCCAAGTGGCTTGAGAGATTTATGACTGAGTAAGGCCGAGGGCCTGATTTGTGAGGATGAGTGTGGATCAGGGCTGCCCACCTGCAGTATACTTTATTATTATGGCACGTGAGTTGTCCGTACAGCACGTGAGTTGTCCGTGTAGATTATAGCGCTTGGGCTAAAGGAGCCCCTCCGGAGTTTGTACACACCCCTAGTGAGCGTAGGTACCTACTGAGTGCGAGTGTCGAGTGCCGAGTGCTGAGTGATTAGGAGGCATGAGTGATTGTGAGGTATGCCCGAGTGGCAAAAGTGATTGTGAGGTATGCCCGAGTGGCACGAGTGACTGTGAGGTTTGCCCGAGGGGCTGTATATGAGTGATGTTTTGCCCGAGGGGCTATTTATGATTTCATCATTTTTTCTCACCTTTGCATTGAGCCTTTGTTTGAAAAACTGTTGGAAAAATTTCTTTAAATGATTTTTACAGGAGCCGGGTTTAAACGAGATGATTTGATTCAAACATTGATTTTTAAAGCATGTTGTACTTTACTGAGATTTCATGATATGAACGTTATATGCTTTATTGTTCGTTACTACTGCTCAGTCTTTATTTATTGTTGTTACTTACTGAGTTGGCGTACTCACGTTACTCCTTGCACCTTGTGTGCAGATTCAGGTGTAGAAGGACACGGTAGCGGTTATTGAGTGTTTTGGTTACAGATTTTCTTGGAGATAGCAAGGTAGCTGTTTGGCGATCGCAGCCCCTGCTCTTCTCCCTCTTATCTTCCTCTAGTTGTATTTAGCTATTTTCTAGGATGAGTTAGCCTTGATATTGTTAGGCAGATTATAGTAGATGCTCATGACTAGTGACACCCCGATGTCGGGCTTTTCTTTTCCGCACTTCTATTTTTCTTTGATTTGAAGTAATTAAATGAAGGTTTTATGTTAAATAGTATTGAAATTATCTTTGAAATGAAAATATCGGTTTGTTTGGAAATGAGTCGGCTTGCCTAGTTCCACGATAGGCGTCATCACGACAGATTAGGTTTTTGGGTCGTTACAGATTGGTATCAGAGCCTAGGTTACATAGGTCTCCTGAGTCATGAGCGAGTTTAGTAGAGTCTTGCGGATCGGTACAGAGATGCTTGTACTTATCTTCGAGAGGCTGCAGAACCCTTAGGAAAATTTCACTTTCTTGTATTCTATCGTGCGAAATTGATTCTGCTTGAAACATAACTCTTTGAATTCCTTCCACACATTCATATGCGCACATGAGCGCTCTGTATCAGTTGTTCATTGCTGGCTTGTGATTCTATGAACGAGGTTTGAGATGTGTATTATGTGTTTTGGTGATAGGTTAGTCTAGAGGACTTGAGGCCAGGTTTAAACCGTAGTTTTGTCTTCGGAGCTTCAGTTGTAACCTGTACATTTGGACTCATATGTCCGTTAATGCCCCTACGAGTGGAATTCGTGTCTCGATGGGCGGTGGAATGGCTTTATGATGAATATGATGTAACTGCGGGATGAGTTAAGACGATTTGAATGTGATGAGAAATGTTTCCTTGAAATGTAAAGGAAGGCCATTGGGCACTTGATTTTCCTTTTGATGTGATGTACGGTCTCGAGTGTGAATGTTTTGAAGGATCTTTCACGTTGTTAAATTTTGGGGCAAATTAAATTCTCATGTCTTATCAATGAGTTTGGACTCAAGAAGAGTAAGTGATTGTGTAGTAATTGTGGTTGCGAATGGGTATTTTTGATATTGATGGCTCGAGAAAGGTGATCTTCGAAGATAGTTAGAGTCAGTAACATTTTATTGGTTCAGGTGCAACAGATATACATTTCGATTTGATGCAACAGTTGGGTAGCAAAGTATGAGGGAAGACATGACGAGAAGTGTTTCGCGGTGGTTGAAGTACTAGCAGGTCAAGTAGGAGAAGTAAAGGTTGAGAAGTTTCTTAAAGGAGATGATTTAACCGAAGTAAGAGTGGAAGATTAGCATATGAATTCACTAGTAGGGTAGTCGTGCGCCGTGAGAAAGTGTAGAATGGTTTGGAATCGTGTTAGTATGTGAATCGTCCTGCAGACTCTATTTGGAGTAATGGTTAGTGTACAAAGGAAAATTGAATATGGCAGAAAGGAGTGTGTTTGAAATGAATAGAGGTGTGAAGATCTGATTATCGTGTCAGGCGCAATATGACTTAAGTTCAGAAGGTGTTGTGGACGTACAGTTGATGTCAATAGGGAAAGTGCATACTTATACAAATGGTGGACGAGCATGAACTCAGGAGAATTTACGGATTTAGTGGTCATTGCACTCAGTGCAGTGTCATTGGAAGATGTCGGTAAGGAATTCCACATGTGGGTTATCTCATGTGTGCAGCTAGCGGTGGCGTGATGTTGATGAAGCTTTTGCGAGGAATATTACTTGCTACCCGGTAGGAGGTCGCGTGTATGATTTTGGCTGGAGATTCAGAATGTTCATGAAAGGCTTAATAAAAGACTTCGAGAAGTCTGGCAAGTTAACGGTGCGAGACCTTGGTAATTGAGAAGGAGAAATCCTTACGGGTTCTAATCTTATATAATTGCAGCTTAAGGCTAAGTGGGGGGGTCTGCTATCGACGAGTTGATTGCACGGTTATGGGTCGTATTAGTTTTGGTTCGGGGTATACCGGTGAATCAGTTATGACTTGCAGAGGTCGAGATCGAGGATGACTCGGGTAAAGGAATTTCTGGACACAAGTTGGATTATACTTTATGGTTATATGAGGACCATAAAATAATTGAGTGGTTATTCACAGAGAATGTAGTGTACATGGAGCGGGAATTTTCTCGGTTGCGTAGGAGTGTGGGTTACTCTTTATTCCCTTGGGTGTTGGTGTGCTAATGGGGCACAGGTCATTTTGGTCCGTTTGGTCAGTTAATTCGAGATTTGAGTAGAGTGAATGACTCTCGAGAATGGTTCCAATGGATTCAAGATTTATAAATATGGCTAGAAAACTGGGAGTTGCATTGAACGGTGTTGAGACTCGTGGCATCTTATATCATTGTGAATTATGCATTTCAGTATCAAGAAGGTGAAGAGAATAGTTTTAGGTTCACATAAAGTCTCTTCGTAGTAAGCATTTTTGGTTGTGGAACCTTTGGGATACATAAAAAGGGAATTCGGCGAATTATAACCCTTAGGGCAGCATGATTCTATGCTAGAGTTCGTGGGGTAAGTTTTAGTTAAGGATAGTAGTGTTCTAACAAGGAAAAAGTAGCAATTTGAAGGCAATTTAGAAAGAACTTGGAGAAATAGGACAGCTTGGTAGTAGGTTGGGTTAGCACAGTAATGGGTATGATCGGTTCTTTGGGTACTTATGATGTGGCTAGTATCTACAGGTGTTTCGTGGAAATGCTCTCAAATTTGGCAACCTGTGTGGCTTCGTGGAGTTAGAGGAATTCAGTTCAGATAGCTTGGTTATGTGCAAATAAATTTCAAAGTGTTCATGATGGGTTCTACCATGGTTTGAACCAGATATTTTCTACCGATGTACGGAACGTGTTGTGTGTTATGATTTCCTCCTAGAAAGAAGCAAGAAAGAGGTTTCTGACTAGAGTTGATAATGGAATTTTTATGCTTGTCACATGATGGAAAAATAGATGTGGTGTGTTGTGCAGGAATAAGATTTACATGTACAAGGTCATAGTGTGTTTTGATTTATGGGTACTTCGCTGGTATTGCGGCACTCTCCTGGTTGATCGACTATTGATATTCAAATTATTTTGCCAGGTGGCACGGAAGAATATTTAAAGTATTTCTCGTGGGATGATTGTGTATGAGAGAGGTGTTAGGCATTCGGACGGTGGAGATGGAATCAAATATGGTGATTCATGTGTTCTATGGAATTGGAGATTGGGAGTTCTAAGGAGCAGATTGTTTCATGGTTGTGGACTGTGAAGTTGTGGCCGGAGCTAGCCAGATGATAGAAGGTTTTATGATTCCGTCATTGTGGACTTTCGGAGATTGTTTATCTATTGGTGGCTGACCATAGTTGATTTGGGGGCCATTGGTAGGCCCAATTAGGATGTGTATTCTACATCGAGTCGGATTGAATGGCTCCATACTGCTATTGTTGAAGGATGTTCCATTCGGTTGATGTGAAGATTATTCGTGTTCTGAAATGATCTATGAGTTCCTCTTCTATGCTATGAGGAGTTGTGATTCGTTGGTTACATGCACCTATGGTGCGGTTCTATTGTGGCCTTATAGCGGAATTTGAGCGAGAATAGTATTGGATATTTTTTGGTTGATGGCGTATTGGTTTTGTTCTTTCGGGTTTTATGTGGCATGGTGTCATTTGCTTCTCCGTGGTTATGGTAATGCACTTTGGGTACTTGATGATGAATTGCGCATGGTTAGTGATTTTAGCAGGGTGGCTTGAGGTGTTTCATATGGACCAGTATTTGGATAGGGTCGCGTATTGCAGCAGAGTTATGTGGAAATATGATCCCTCATGTAAGATTCATGTGTTATGGCTCTGCAGTGTGTGATGGGTTCTTAGCATTGCGTCGGGGTGGTACTCGACGAGCTTGCGGGACAGCTCTCATGTTTGGGTCATTGTTACGATTGGGTACATTTGGAATGTTTCTATCTGGTGCACGGATTGCACGGGTTGTGGCTTTAGATTGTATTGATGTCTCATGTCACTAGAGTGGTCGTGTTAGATAAGACGAGGTCATTGGGCCTATAATGGATGCTATTAGATTTGATTGTGGTATAATTGGGAGGATAATATCGGAAGTCGGCTTTGAAATTGGCTATAGTTCTTGTAGAAGGAACGGGAGCTCCATGACCTATTGGTCTAATGAATGGTTATGAATTTGGTATCTTTCTTTCATCATCGGCAGTGTACGAAGGTTTTAGAACGAGGTTTTGTCTGATATGAGGTTTATAACCAGTACTGGGTTGATTTGAGTCGATACTGTGATTTGAAATCATTTCTTCGAGCATTCGAGCTATGCGATATTTGAATCTAAGTATTTGAGTTATGGTTACAGCTTTTAGTACAGCTTGTTCAGACTTATACGGTATGTAGATGCGAACTTCTAATCTTATAAGAAATTTCGGATGTCGGAAATTTGATTCGAAGGCTTGTGGGCTAGGTTGAATTGAGGAATTTCAGTTATGCTGTGCTATCAGACCTGTATAGGATAGGGTGACATGGGATCACCCTCGGGTATGTTCATGGGAAGGTTACACAGCCATTTCTTGGCTTTTGGAACAACTCTCGGCAAGTTCGAGGACAAACGTATGTTTAAGTGGGGGAGGATGTAACGACCCGGCCGGTCGTTACGGGAGTTATAGCCCCGTTTCCCCCATTTATGTTTCCTTTATGCTCTTAAGCTATATTATGTTATATCGGGTTAGTTGGTTCGGGACCGGAGTGGTTTCAGAGTGAATTGAGACACTTAGTCTCGTAATTAGATACTTAAGTTGGAAAAGTCAATCTGATGTTGAACTATGTGTAAACGATCTCGGATTTGAATTTTGATGGTTCCGTCAGCTGCATTAGGTGCTTTTGGATTTAAGAGTGTGTCAGGAATGTGATTTGGAGGTCCGTGGGAGAATTAGGCTTGAATTGGTGAAATTGGAAATTTGGCGATTTCGGTCGGCAGAGAAAAATTTGATATCGGGGTCGGAATGGAATTATGGAAGTTGGAGTAGGTTCATAGTGTCATTTGTGACGTGTGTGCAAAATTTGAGGTCATTCGGATGTGGTTTGGTTGGTTTCGGCATCGGTTGCCGAATTCAAAAATTTAGAAGTTCTTAGGCTTGAATCCAAGGGTAATTTGGTGTTTGGATGTTGTTTTGAGTGATTTGAAGGTTCGAATAAGTTTGTATGTTGATATATGACTTGTTGGTATTTTTGGTTGAGGTCCCGAGGGCCTCGAAGTGATTCCGGGTGGTTAACGGATTTTTTCGAAGTTGGAATTTTCAGCTGGAGCTGCTGCTTCTGCTATTTTCGCACCTGCGGAAGAAACCCTCGCAGGTGTGAGGCGCTGGTACGCATGGGGAGTGCGCAGGTGCGGGCGACGCTGGGCCAAGGCTGGGAATGCAGGTTGGAAGAATTGGCCGCATCTGTGAACCCGCAGGTGCGAGGCCTTGAGCGCAGATGCGGAGATGAGAATTTTGGGCTGGTTTTGCAGATGCGCACCAGGGAATGCAGATGCGAGTCCGCAGATGCGAGAAAGGTGTCCGCAGGTGCGGAAGATGGGGGATTAACTGAGTTGCACAGGTGTGGCTCCTTGGACCGCATGTGCGGCCGCGCGGGTGCGAGAAAATGGCCGCAAGTGCGAAAAACCTGGGCAGAAACCATAAATAGAACATTTTGCGATTTTGGTGCATTCTTCACCATTTCTATTGGGTTTTGGAGCTTTTGGGAGAGATTTGAAGTGGGAATCAAGGGGATTTCGTTGAGGTAAGTTACTTGAGCCCTAATACTTGTATATATGGTGATTTTCCGTTGTTTAATCATGATAATTAGTGAAAATGGGGGGTTAGGGCTTAGAATTTTTGGAGAGTTATTTAAGGATTTGAAGGACCAAACGATGTCGGGTTTTGATGAATTTGGTATGGTTAGACTCATGAGTGAATGAGCTTTCTAGTTTTGTAAATTTTGTCAGATTTAGAGACGTGGGCCCGGGGGCCGGGTTTGATCCAATTTCGGATTTTGGTCTAATTTTGTAGATTTTCTTGTGGAATTGATTCCATTAGTGCGTATTGATGGTATTGTACTAATTGTGAATAGATTCAGAGCATTTGGAGGCCGAGTTCAGAGGCAAGATCATTGCGGGGTAGAAATTTGACCGGTTTGAGGTAAATAACGATTGTAAATCTAGTCCTGAGGGTACGAAACTCCGGATTTTTGTATCATTCTACTATTTTTTAGTGACGCACATGCTAGGTGTCGGGTGTGCACTGTTGGGGATTGTGACTTTGTCAGTCCCATAGCAACTATAAAGTTGCATACTTTTTTGAAACTATATGATACCTATATGTTTTAGAAAGAGTTTCTATAAAATTGGGCTGAATTTCATGTTTAGGCCTTGCGCCAGTGCTGTTTGGACCCTTAGGGGCTTTTCTTACTATCCTCTCTCTGTTTTCGATTGAAAATCTATACTCAGTCATGTTTATACTTGTTTACCGCATAACTCAGTTTTATGACTCTATTTTGATGCATATAAATGTTTTGGGTTGAATGCCCTGTTTTACTGAAATGCCCGAGTGGCTAGAGAGGTTTATGACTAAGTAAGGTCGAGGGCTTGAGTTGTGAGGATGAGTGTGGATCAGGGCTGCCCGCCTGCAGCATACTTTATTATTATGGCACATGAGTTGTCCATGCAGCACGTGAGTTGTCCGTGCAGATTATAGCGCTTGGGCTGAAGGAGCCCATCTGGAGTCTGTACACACCCCCAGTGAGCGCAGATACCTACTGAGTGCGAGTGCCGAGTGCTGAGTGACTGGGTGGTATGAGTGATTGTGAGGTATGCCCGAGTGGCAAGAGTGATTGTGAGGTATGCCTGAGTGGCAAGAGTGATTGTGAGGTATGCCCGAGTGGCACGAGTGACTGTGAGGTTTGCCCGAGGGGCTGTATATGAGTGATGTTTTGCCCGAGGTGTTGTTTATGATTTCATCATTTTTGCTCACCTTTGGATTGAGCCTTTGTTTGAAAAACTATTGGAAAAATATCTTTAAATGATTTTTACTGGAGCCGGGTTTAAACGAGATGATTTGATTCAAACACTGATTTTTAAAGCATGTTGTACTTTACTGAGATTTCATGATATAAACGTTATATGCATTATTGCTCGTCACTACTGCTCAATCTTTATTTATTGTTGTTACTTACTGAGTTGGCGTACTCACGTTACTCCCTGCACCTTGTGTGCAGATTCAGGTGTAGAAGGACACGGTAGCGGTTATTGAGTGTTCTGGTTGGATATTTTCTTGGAGATAGCAAGGTAGCTGTTTGGCGATCGCAGCCCCTGCTCTTCTCCCTCTTATCTTCCTCTAGTTGTATTTAGCTATTTTCCAGGATGAGTTAGCCTTGATATTGTTAGGCAGATTGTAGTAGATGCTCATGACTAGTGACACCCCGATGTCGGGTTTTTCTTTTCCGCACTTCTATTTTTCTTTGATTTGAACTACTTAAATAAAGGTTTTATGTTAAATAGTATTGAAATTATCTTTGAAATGAAAATATCGGTTTGTTTGGAAATGAGTCGGCTTGCCTAGTTCCACGATAGGCGCCATCATGACAAATTAGGTTTTTGGGTCGTTACAGTTGTACTCACGCTACTCCTTTATTTAGTCTTATTACTTACTGAGTTGGTAGTACTCACGCTCTACCATGCACCTTGTGTGCAGACCCAGGTGCATCCGGTCACGGCGATTGCTGAGTTATGGAGTTTGGATTCTCGGAGACTATCGAGGTAGCTGCTTGGCGTTTCGTAGACCTTGTTTTTCCTTCCCTATTTTTCCACTTATTGTATTTAGTTTCAGATTATCATAGATAGTATTTTTCGAACTTGTGATGTGTAAATGCTCGTGTACTCAGTGACACCCCGATGTTGGGAACTTCCACGTTGTATTTTGGGTTTCAATCCTGTTTATGAAAGCTTTTTTTGTTTAAACTTCTTTAATTCATTTTCTGTTAAAAGTGTTGGAAATATTTTTAAATGTCGTCTTGCCTAGTACCACGATAGGCGCCATCATAAGAGGTTAGGATTTTGGGTTGTGACAAGTTGGTATCAGATCCTAGGTTACATAGGTCTCACGAGTCATGAGCAGGATTAATATAGTCTTGCGGATCGGTACGGAGACGTCTGTACTTATCTTCGAGAGGCTGCCGGACCCTTAGGAAATTTCACATTCTTGTATTCTTGTCGTGCGGATTTGTTGCTTCCGGTAACTAAACTTTTGTATTCTATTCTCTCACAGATGATGAGGACACGTGCTACCGAACAGGATGGACAACCACCAGTACCACCAACTAGGGACACGAGAGGTTGAGGCTGCGGTAGGGGCAGAGGTGCAGCTCGTATAGCAGCTAGAGCAGCACCTGCAGATCCACTAGTTGCTCCAACTCAGGAGCAGGTTCCAGATGTAGTTAAGCTAGTGGGGCCAGCTCAGACACCAGCTGTGCCCATTGTGATTACAGGCCTTCAGGAGGCTTTGGACTAGATATTAATGGTTTGCACTGGCCTTGCTCAAGTGGTATCGGCTCAGGCACGCCAATCACTTCTCAGGCCAGGGGAGGTACTCATACCCCCGCTGCTCATACTCCAGAGCAGGCGATGCAGGGACTTTAGACACCGGAGGTACTACTAGCCCAGCCGGTTGCAGCTGCTCAGGCCCCGGTGGTCCCCGTTATGACTGATGATGAGTAGAGGAGACTTGAGAGATTTGGGAGGCTTCGGCCTCTATCATTTAGAGGTGCTGAGTCATAGGAAGCCTAGGTCTTCTTGGACAAGTGCCAGCGGATTCTTTGTACATCAAGTATTTTGGAGACCAGTGGAGTCTCGTCTACTACTTTCCAGTTTTCTGGGGCTGCCTTCAGATGGTGGGAGGCTTATGAGAGGCGCGGGCCGGTCGGTGCAGCACCACTTACATTGAAGGAGTTCTCCGTTCTCTTCTTGGAGAAGTTCGTGCCACAGTCTCACAGGGAGGAGTTGCACAGACAGTTTGAGCAGCTTCGGCAGGGTGGCATGTCTGTGACCCATTATGAGATGAGGTTTTCTGAGTTAGATCGCCACGCAGTTTGGTTGGTTCCCATCGATAGGGAGAGGATCATGAGGATCATTGATGGCCTCATGTATCAGCTGCGGTTACTTATGACTAGAGAGATGGTATCTGGTGCCACTTTTGACAAGGTAGTTGACATTGCTTGGCAGATAGAGATGGTCCGTAGCCAGGAGCATGGTGAGAGAGAAGCCATGAGGCCTTGAGGTTTGGGCGGTTTGGGTGGTGGACCTTCTGGGGGGCAGTCCTACCACAGTAGTGGTCGTCCTTATAGGCCCGCTCAGACTACTCGTCTAACTCATCGTGGCGCATCAGCTAGCCACGGTTCTTATAGTGCTCACTCAGGCCAGTCTTCATTCAGTGAACTACCAGCGTAGAGTTCTCACCATGCCTCGTCTGCTTAGGTTTCTATAGGTAGTTCCTCGGGTTATCAGGAGCAACAGTTCTGTCAGAGGAGGGGTTGTTTCAAGTGCAGAGAATTTGGTCATATCAAGAGAGATTGCCCTAGGTTGTTGGGTGGAGCTCCACAGCAGAGTTCTCGGCCGACGGTACCAGCACCATCAGTCTCACCACCCACTTAGCCAGCTCGAGGTGGGGCCCAGGCAGCTAGAGGTTTCCCTAGAGGGGGATGTCGATCATGTAGCGGTCAGGTCCGATTTTATGCTATTCCAGCCAGACCATATGTTGTTGCTTCCGTTACAGTGATAATAGGTATTGTCTCAGTATGACACCGGGATGCCTCTGTATTATTTGACCCTGGTTCCACTTATTCGTATGTATCATCATATTTTCCTCATTATCTGGGTATGCCCCGTGAGTCCTTAGTTTTATCTGCTCGTGTATCTACGCTAGTGGGCGATACTATTGTTGTGGAACGTGTATATCGGTCGTGCGTAGTGACTATTAGTGGATTGGAGATGGGAGTTGATCTATTATTGCTTAGTATGGTAGACTTCGATGTGTTCTTGGGTATGGATTGGCTGTCTCCATGTCATGCTGTTCTGGATTGTCACGCTAAGACCGTGACGTTGGCGATGCCGGGGTTGCCAAGGATTGAGTGGAGAGGTTCTCTAGACTATGTCCCCAGCAGAGTGATTTCATATTTGAAGGCCAACGGATGATTGGGAAGGGTTGGTTGTCTTATTTGGCCTTTGTGAGGGATGTTGGTGTTGATACTCCTTCTATTGATTCTGTTCGGGTGGTGCTAGAATTTCCCGATGTGTTTCTTATAGACCTGTCGAGCATGCCGCCCGACAGGGATATTGACTTGGTGCCGGGCACCCAGCCCATTTCTATTCCACCATATCATATGACACCAGCTGATTTGAAGGAATTGAAGGAGCAGCTGCAGGAACTCCTTGATAAGGGGTTTATTAGGTCTAGTGTGTCGCCTTGGGGTGCACCGATTCTGTTTGTGAAGAAGAAGGATGGTACTATGCGGATGTGCATTGATTATAGGCAGTTGAACAAAGTTACAATCAAGAACAAGTATCCTTTGCCACACATTGATGATCTATTTGACCATCTTCAGGGAGCGGGGGTGTTCTCTAAGATTGACTTGACGTCTGGGTATCACTAGTTGAAGATTCGGGACTCGAATAATCTAAAGACGGCATTCAGGACCCGTTATGGTCATCGTGAGTTCCTTATGATGTCTTTTGGGCTAACCAACGCCCCAGCAGCATTCATGCACTGATGAACAGTGTATTTCTGCCCTATATTGACTCGTTTGTCAAAGTGTTCATTGATGATATCCTAGTGTACTCTCAAAGCCAGTAGGAGCATGCCCAGCATTTGAGGATTGTGTTGTAGCGGTTGAGGGAGGAGATGTTTTATGCTAAGTTCTCCAAATGTGAGTTTTGGCTTAGTTCAGTGGCATTCTTGGGGCACGTGGTGTCCAGTGAGGGGATTCGGGTGGATCTGAGGAAGATAGAGGCAGTTCAGAGTTGGCCCAGACCGTCCTCGGCTACGAAGACTCGGAGCTTTCTCAGCTTGGCCGGTTACTATCGTCGCTTCGTAGAGGTTTCTCGTCTATTGCATCGCCTTTGACCAAATTAACCCAAAAGGGTGCTATTTTCAGATGGTCAGATGAGTGTGAGGAGAGTTTTCAGAAGCTCAAGACTGCCTTGACCACAACTCCAGTTCTAGTTCTACCTTCAGCTTCTAGTTCTTATACAGTGTATTTTGATACTTCTGGCATCGGTATTGGATGTGTTTTGATGCAGGAGGGTAGAGTAATTTATTATGCTTCATATCAGTTGAAACCTCATGAGAAGAACTATCATGTCCATGATTTGGAGTTATCTGCCATCGTTCATGCATTGATGATTTGGAGGCATTATATATATGGTGTGTCTTGTGAGGTGTTTATAGATCATCGGAGTCTCCAGTATTTGTTCAAATAGAAGGATCTGAATTTGAGGCTGCGGAGATGGTTGGAGTTGCTTAAGGACTATGATATCACTATTCTGTATCATCCCGGGAAAGCCAATGTGGTGGCCAATACCTTGAGTAGAAAGGCAGTGAGTATGGGAAGCCTTGCATTCATCCCTGTTGGTGATAGACCGCTTGCGATTGATGTTCAGCCCTTGGCTAACCAGTTCATGAGATTAGACGTCTCGGAGCCCAGTCGAGTTCTAGCTTGTGTGGTATCTCGGTCTTCCTTATATGACCGCATCAAAGAGCACCAGTATGACGATCCCCATTTGCTTGTCCTTAAGGACACGGTTCAGCATGATGATGCTAGAGATGTTACTATTGGGGATGATGGGGTATTAAGGATGCATGGTCAAATTTGTGTGCCTAATGTAGATGGGCTACGTGAGTTGATTCTTGATGAGGCCCAAAGTTCGCGGTATTTCATTCATCCAGCTGCCGCGAAGATGTATCAAGACTTGAGGCAGCATTATTGGTGGAGAAGAATGAAGAAGGATAAAGTGGGGTTTGTAGCTTGGTGCCTCAACTGTCAGCAGGTGAAGTATGAGCATCAGAGACCGGGTGGATTGCTTCAGAGGTTAGAGATTCTAGAGTGGAAATGGGAGCATATCACCATGGATTTTGTAGTTGGGCTCCCACGGACTTCGAGGAAGTTCGATGCTATTTGGGTGATTGTGGATTGACTGACCAAGTCCGCGCACTTCATTCTAGTTGGGACTAATTATTCTTCAGAGCGGTTGGCTGAGATTTACATCGGAGATATTGTTCACCTGCACGGCGTGCCAGTGTCTATCATTTCAGATCGGGGCACGTAGTTCACATCGCAGTTTTGGAGAGTTGTGCAGCGAGAGTTGGGTACCTAGGTTGTGTTGAGCACAACGTTTCACCCTCAGACATCCGGACAGTCCGAGGGAATTATTCAGATATTGGAGGATATGCTACACGCTTGTGTCATTGATTTTGGGGATTCTCGGGATCAGTTTCTGCCACTCGCGGAGTTTGCCTACACCAATAGGTACCAGTCGAACATTCAGATGGCTCTGTATGAGGCTTTGTATGGGAGATGGTGTAGATCTCCAGTGAGTTGGTTTGAGCCTGGTGAGGCTAGGCTATTGGGTACTGACTTGGTCCAGGATGCTTTGGACACGGTTAAGATGATTCAGGAGCGGCTTTGCACGGCGCAGTCTAGACAGAAGAGTTATGCTGACAGGAAGGCCCGTGATGTTGCTTACATGGTCAAGGAGAAGGTACTGCTCAAGGTTTCACTCATGAAGGGTGTTATAAGGTTCGGGAAGAAGGGCAATTTGAGCCTTCGGTATATTAGGCCGTTTGAGATACTTTAGAGGATTGGAGATGTGGCTTACAAGCTTGCCTTGCCACCTAGTTTGTCGAGTGTGCATCTAGTATTTTATGTTTCTATGCTCCGGAAGTATGTCAGCGATTCTTCTCATGTTTTGAATTTCAGCACAGTTCAGTTGGATGGAGATCTGACTTATGATGTGGAGCCGGTCGCTATTTTGAATCGGCAGGTTCGGAAATTGAGGTCAAAGGACATAGCTTCAGTGAAGGTGCAGTGGAAAGATCAGCCAGTTGAGAAGGCTACTTGGGAGACCGAGCAGGAGATGCGGAGCAGATATCCGCACCTATTTGGGACTCCAGGTACGTTTCTAGACCCGTTCGAGGATGAACGTTTGTTTAAGAGGGGGAGGATGTAACGACCTGGCCGGTTATTTTGAGAGTTATAGCCCCGTTCATCCATTTACTGCTCTTTTGTACTTTATAGCTGTTATGTGACTTGCCGGGGTAGTCGGTTTGAGTTCGGTGAGATTTCAGAATGAAATGAGACACTTAGTCTCAAGGTTGAAAGTTTAAGTTAAAATGATTGACCAGATGTTGATATTTTAGTAAACGACTTCGGAATGGAGTTTTGATGGTTGTGTTAGTTCAGTTAGGTGATTTTTGACTTAGGAGTGTGTCCAGATTGTGATTTGGAGGTCCATAGTGGAATTAGGCTTGAAATGCCAAAAGTTAAATTTTTGGGAAGTTTGATCGGGAGTGGACTTTTTCGTTATCGAGGTTGGATTCCGATTCCGAATGTTGGAGTAGGTATGTGGTGTCATTTGTGACTTGTGTATAAACTTTGGGATCAATCGTACGTGATTTGATAGGTTTTGATGTCGTTTGTAGATATTGGAAGTTCAACTTTCATTAGGCTTGAATCTATGTGCGATTCATGTTTTTGATGTTGTGTGAAGTTATTTGAGGGCTCGACAAAGTTCGTATGATGTTATGGGACTTTATGGTATGTTTGGTTGAGGTCCCGGTGGCCTTGGGTCGATTTCGGATGGTTATCGGATCGATTTGAAATTTGAGGGAATGTTAAAGCTCACCAGCTTCTGGTGTAATCGCACCTGCGGAGTGGGGATCGCAGGTGCATTCACGCAGAAGCAAGAAGGGAGCCGAAGAAGCGGCCAGGGAGGAAGTGAGTAGAGGTTGCAGGTGCGAGGTTATTTCTGCACCTGTGTGGTCGCAGATGTGGCGTTAAGGGCGCAGAAGCGGAGGTCTCGCAGGTGCGATGGGGAATGTTGCACATGCGGTTGCGTAGATGCGAGGCGAGGACCGCAGAAGCAGAGGCCCGGCTCCAATGGTTAACCACAGAAGCGGAATTTTGGTCGCTTCTGCGACACCGCAGATGCGGTTAAGTGTCCGCAGAGGCGGAAAGGCTAGACAGAAAGTTAAATACAAGGGTTCGCGATTTTGGCTTCATTTCAAACATTTCAAGCACGATTTAGGCGACTCTTGAGAGGGTTTTCTAGGGGATTCTTGAGGTAAGTCCCTTGTACTCATTTTTGATCAATAATCTTGCTTCCCCATTGATTTTCCCACCTAGTTGGTGTGTATTTAAGGTGTAAATTGGGAGTTTGAGGCTAGGGATTTGGAGAGTTTGATTTGGGGATTTGGGTGACGATTTGGCGTCTGATTTTGATAAATTTAGTATGGTTAGACTCGTGGTTGAGTGGGCTTTCAGGTTTTGTGACTTTTATCGAATTTCGAGGCATATGCCTGGGGGCCGATTTTTTATTTTGATTAATAGCTTAGTGTTTTCTTATGGAGTTGATTCCTTTACCCGTATTGATTATATCGCATTGTTTATAGCTAGATTCGAGGCATTCGGAGGCCGTCTCGCGAGGCAAGGGTATACTGGAGTAGATATTTGCTCGGAATGAGGTAACATTTCTAAATTTGGTTCTGAGGGTATGAAACCCTATATTACGGGTCATGTATTTTGTTTTGAGGTGACGTACATGCTAGGTGACGGGCGTGTGGGCGTGCACCGTAGGAATTGTGACTTGGTCAAATTCCATGGAATCGTGTAGTTGAATAATCTGTTGTTATCTGTACATTCTTCATGTAGTAGAGAAATTGAACCAAAAATCATATTTAGACTATGTGTTGGCACTGTAGGGACCCACAAAGGTCGTGTACATGTTGAATGATCTGCTAAATTGTTGTTTTGTACATGGTCATATTTTTAATTGTTTATTATATCTCATTCTCTATTATTCCTTGTTGATACATTATATCATTTATGGTGGGGCTAATTTTCATGATTACTGAGAGCCCGAGAGACTGGAGAGATTGATGACCGAGTGAGGCCGAAGGCCTGATTGTGATATATTAATACTATAGCACATGATTTCTCTGTGCAGCACGTGAGTTGTTCGTGCAGATCCAGATATTATTCTATAGCACGTGAGTTGTCCGTGCGGATTATAGCGCTTGGCTAAAGGAGCCCCTACAGAGTCTGCACACACCCCCAGTGAGTGCAGGTACCTACTGAGTGCGAGTGCCGAGTGCTGAGTGAATGGGAGGGTTGAGTGACTGTGGCCCTGAGAGGATGCATTTAATTCCATTATTGTTGCACTTAGCTTCCATGTATCACTGTCTTGAAATTTCTGAAAGATATTACACTCTGTTTCACTTAAACGGGTCATGGAATAACTGTTTGACCTAATTTATTGAACTTGAGAGCATGCCTACTTCCCTATGTTGAAATCACTATAATTGAACAATAACTATAAAGCTTGTCACTACTTTCAATTATTTAGTCTTGTAACTTACTGAGTTGGTAGTACTCACACTACACCATGCACCTTGTGTGAAGACCCAGGTGCATCCGGTCACGGCGGTTGCTGAGTTGTGGAGTTTGGATTCTCGGAGACTATCGAGGTAGCTGCTTGGCATTTCGCAGATCTTGTTTCTCCTTCCCTATCCTTCCACTTATTGTATTTAGTTTCAGATTATCATAGACAGTATTTTCCGGACTTGTGATGTATAGATGCTCATGTACTTAGTAACACCCCGATGTTGGGAACTTCCGCATTGTATTTTGGGTTTCTATCCCATTTATGAAAGCTTTTATTGTTTAAACTGCTTTAATTAGTTTTCTGTTAAATGTGTTGGAAATATTTTTAAATGTCGGCTTGCCTAGTACCACGATAGGCGCCATCACGATAGGTTAGGATTTTAGGTCGTGACAACTTTAGTGTTATCATACTTCTATTATTGTTTTGAGATATTGTATAGGTTCGTTTGGTTGATTGGAACTTATGTGCAATGTTTGGCTGAAATCCAAAATGTTTAAGTGTGATCGGATTTTTTCGGCGAAGTTTGAAGGTTTGAAAGTTAAGAGAATGATTTTTACCTTCCATTCATGATTTTGATTTTATTTATGATGTTTCGAGATTGTGATAAGTTTGGATAATGTATTTGGTCATGTTCGAATGACTGTACGGGGTTCCGGTGGCCTTGGGTATGTTTCATATAGGCTTCAGACCATTTAGGAGTGTTTTGGTAGTTCTGGTTCTGGTGTTACGCACCTGCGATAGTTTTTGCACAGGTGCGAGGTCGCAGAAGTGATTGATTTAATTGCACCTGTGAGGAAGGTTGGAGGTTGGGAAGTCTGCAAATGCGGAGTTTTGGGGCATATGAACAACCACGGGAGCGGGTCTTTGTGCACAGAAGCGCAGGTGCAAAAGCGCAACCTTTGTTGCAGAAGCGATTGGGGCTGAGATAAGGCATCTCGCAGAAGCGAGGTATTGACCTCATATGCGGCTCTCCAGAATCGAATATCTGAGTCGCATATGCAACGTTGCAGGCAACATGTTATAATTTGAGGTTTCATTCATATTTCATTATTTTGAGTTTGGGAGCTCGGTAAGAGGCTATTTTTGAGGAGATGTTCACTACTACTTTGTGGGTAAGTAATTTCTACTTGGATGTGATTATATATGTTGATTTGCCATGTAATTACACACTTTAATCATGGAATTTTGAAGGAAAAATTGAGGATTTTTGCCTACGCTTTACGAGAGTGTATTTTGAGAATTTGAGTACCGATTTGAACTCGATTTTAGAATATTATTATATATTTTTACTCGGTAGTTTATGGGTCATCGGATATTTATATTGGTTCCGAATATTGAGCACTTGGTCCCATATTGACTCTTTGGAAATTCATCAATGATCGAGGCTTTATGGATTGGGGTCGTTTCCTATAGCATTGGTGGACTTCCTTGGTTGATGTCTTGCTAGATTTGAGCCAGTTAGAGGTGATTTCTCAAAGAAATATGATTTTGGAGCTTTGGACTAACCGGATGAGGTAAGTATCTTGCCTAATATTGTTGAGGTAATAACCCTTAGGAGATGACTTTGTTTTTCTAATTGAAATATGTGATAAGCAACGTATATTCAAGGCGACGAGCATATGTACATGTACTATGCATAATTCATGACCGGGTAGTCCATAGGTTGTACTATGCCTTGACTTGTATATTGTGTTCCTTGCTATCATACTTTGTATATTTGAATGACTACGTGAACTCCATGAATCATGCTAGAGATCATGTGTTGGTGTTGATTTCCTGTTGAGCATGATATTTGTTGTTATATGGCATATCCGTCTGATTTGAGTTGTAGTTGTACACTCGCACATACACCTTAACATGTTATATTCTTCATTCAATTTGTATTTTATTTGATATACGTTATTCTTACACATGTATTATTGTACATGCCTTTTGTGTGATGGACTGGATTGGCAGCACGTGAGTGGTCCATGCGAGATGAGTTGTTTGGCACGTGAGATATCCGTGTGGTTGTTATTTTTATGTGATTTGTTCGTGCAGCACGTGAGTTGTCTATGTAGCATGTGGATAAGAATCCATCCCCCAGGGTCACCCTTTCATGTTTCTCTCTTGATGGTGTACACATATGTTGTGAGAAACCAACGTGTTTCTGGATGACATGGCTTATAGAATGTGGATCCTTGGTTGGAATTTGCATTTCTTCTCTATTTCCAAACTCCTTGGATGTATACATGATTTTACTACATATCGTCTATATATGCTAGCTCTAGAATGTATAAATGCCTTTATGCATATCCTCTCTATATGCTACCTTACTTGATGAGATGAGACACAGTACATATCTTCTTTATATGTGAATCCGCGTGACTTGACTGGCTTAATCATGTATATCTTCTCTATATGCAATTGTTGAAGGATTAATTGAGTAATAATGCATATCTTCTATATAATCAAGGATTAATTGATATTTTATGCATATCTTCTCTATATGCACTTGTTGAAGGATTATTTGGTATGTCATGCATATCCTCTCTATATACAACTATGGAAAGATTATTGGATACTTTATGCATATCTTCTCTATATGTATGCTTTTATAATATAATGATGTTGGACGTATATCGTCTCCATATGATGAGTTGTTGAACTGGAATAGTATATGGGCATATCTTCTTTGTATGCAATCATTGACGTGATATTTGATATCATAAGCATATCTTCTTTACATGTGAACTGACAAGAGACTTGTGCATACCTTCTCTATATGCACTATTGGTGGACCTGTATATCCTATTTAGATTTTGTTACTATTGTTGGGTATATGGATATGTTTTTGAGTTGTGCAGGTTATATATACATAGTGAGTATCCTTGACCTCAGACCTCGTCACAACTTCACCGAGGTTAGTCAGAATACTAATTAAGTACATGGGGTCAGTTGTACTCATACTACACTTCTTCACCTTACATGCAGATCTTGGAGCTGGGCTGCTGTGGATGACGGAATCTATTATTATAGATGTACCTGCTTTATGGATATAGCTACCACTTGTCCTTGGTACCTTCGGATTTGTACTTTGTTCGTGTATGTTCCAAACAGAGGTTGTATTCAATTTTGAACCAACTTTATAAATCTAAATCTTAGTGGTTCATGACTTGTACTACCAATCCTAGGGGTGTTGTATGGAATTCAGCTATTTTTATTAATAATAATATTTTATTTGTCTTACATTATTCTATGTTTGGCTTACCTATCATATTGGGGTTAGGTGCTATCACGACTAGGTGGATTTTCAGTTGTAAAAAGTTGGTATCAGAGCTCTAGGTTCGTAGGTTCGATGAGTCATAAGCAAGTGCTAAGTAAAGTCTTGTGAATCGGTATGATTACATCCATACTTATCTTTGAGAGGTTACAAGGCATCTAGGAAACTTCTCACGTTTCATTCCTTATCATGCGACTTTATTTTAGCTTGAAGCTTGTATCTTCGGTTGCCCTCCATTCACTCGTATGTTATGCTTTGCACTCGATATTAGTTGTGCACCGACAACTTGTGATGTCGTGGATCAGGTGCGAGATGTATTTTTCTGTGTTGTGGGGGTAGGCTAATCTGGAGGAATTAAGGCCAAGTTCAGACCGCATCTTGGTCTTGGTAGTTTCAATTGTGTAAGTATGTGCATTTAGACTTATATGTTTGGTAGTGTCCCTAAGAGTGGGATTGATAGCTCGGCGGGTTGTGAGATATCCATATGGTGAGTATTATGTGATTGAGGACTATGTTTAGGTGGTTTGGATGTGACAAGAAGAATTTTCTTGGGATACAAAGGGCTATGGATGCTTAATTTATGTCTTAATGTGTTGTATAGTCTCGAGTTATGAGTGTATTGAGGGATCTATCAGTTGTTCATCTGTGGAATGAAGTAGTTTCTTATGTCTAGTTAATGAGTTAATGTGTTGTACAGTCTCGAGTTATGAGTGTATTTGGGTCGCTTGATAAAGTTCTCATGACTCTCACAAGGATGAATATGTGTTTGGCAGATGATTTGAGGTGTTTTATGACTAGTTCTACATAAGCGTATGAAGAATTCAGCTGAATAACAATGAGATATCATGCAAGTTATAAAAGAAGAGTAATGTGGTTATCAGACAATGTGTATTATGGCTTAGAGCTAAGTAGGGGAGTCTACTAAATGAGGCATACTTTTGGATCAGTTATGACTTGAAGAGGTAGATTTCAGGGTTGACTTGAGGAAGTAAATTGTTGAATGCATGATGTACTGCACTTTATGGATATATGAAAATCTTGGAATGATTCAGGTTTATTATTTGTGGTAGATGTACTATGTAAGGAAAATGAATTGCTTGGTTTCTTCTTTGGATATTCATGTGCTAGTGGAGCACAAGTAGTTTGATGTGTATTGGCTGTACATTGGAGATTAGAGAAGAGTAAATGACTCTCGAGAAGGATCTAAGGGGCTTGAGATTTATATATGGTATTTAAGCATTTTTGGATTTGTATATGACTAAGATCTGAGATTGCATTGGATGGCACTGAGGCTTTTTATGTTTCTATATCAACATTGAATCTACATTTCAGTATTAGAGAGATGAAAGGAATAACTTCAGATTCATATAAGGTCTTTTCGGAGCGGGAATTTCGGTTTGCGGTACTATTGGGTACTGAAGAGGGAATGAAGTGGCTTATGGGTCTTATGACGATGTGGTTTCATGTAAGGGTATATTGGGGATGAGCATTCATTGAGGGTCATAGCGTATTGGGAAAGAGAAGTGTTATTAGAGGCAAGTTGAGAGAAACTCGAAGAAATGGGTTTGTTTGGTAGTGGTTTGGATCAGCATAGTAATAGAAGTGATTGATTCTTTTGTTGTGGTGAGTCTTTACAGGTGTTTTGTGGCAATACTCTTGAGTTCTGTAGCCTGTGTGATTTGGTTGGATTAGAGGTTCAGTTTGATCATTTGGTTATAGGAAAATAGGTTCTGAGGAGTTCATAATGGATTTGACCACAGCTCGAAGCCAATGTCTTCTACATGTGTTGAAGGTTTATTATGCGTTGCGATGATCTCTAGGATTGAATTAAGTGGAAGGTTTTTTGTTGATGGGGTGTCTATCCTACTTGTGATTCAGAGTTGATAATGGGATTTTTGTGTTTTTATATGATAGCATGATAGTTGCGGTGCGCCGTGTGGGATGGAGATTTGCATGTACGAGGTTGCAGTTTAGTTTCGAAGGGAAGGTCATGAGTTCTAGACAGCATGGACGATTTCAAATATTTAGAAGAATACTGGCACTATTTTGTAACACCTAAGAATGGTGTGCATTTCAGAGGACACATTGTGTTTTGGCTTGCAGATTACGGTAATCGCCTAGTTATCAGAGGACACATTGTGTTTCAGAGTTCTAGTATTACGGCAATCACCTAGTTATCAACTGTTGATGTTCAGATTTTGCTACATGGAGTGGAAGATTTATTGGAGTATTTCCCGTGAGGTAATTATGAATAAGTGATGTGTCAGTCATTTGAGTAGAGAAGTTGGGACCAGATATGGAGATTCCTATATTCTTGAGGTTTAGAGGCTAGATGTTCTCAGAGCAGACTATTCCTTGGTTACGATACGTTAAGGGTTAGACATCTAATTGTATGTGTTATGGGTAGGTCATTGTGGGCTTTTGGAAGGTTATTTACCTATTTTGGGATGATCGGAATTAATTTGGGCACCTGTTAGTAGGAGTAATGAGAATGTGTATTCTACATCGGATCGGGTTGGTTTACTCAGCTCAGCTCAGCTCAGCTATTGTTGAGGAGTGTATCATCGGCTAGAATTGATTGTATTCATGTCCTGATGTGTTACATGTGTTACTCTCTTATGTTACAATGGGTTACAAGACTGTTGACTATTTACTCACATGATGTAGTTCTGCTTGGACCTTGTGACGATTTGAGCGAGATGGCTCTTGGGATATCGAGTTGCTTATTGCACTTGGTCGTGTTTTCCTATTTGTGGTATATGGTGCTATCTATTTTTTCACGGTATGGTCTTGCACTTGGCGTGCTTGCTATTGATACACATATGTTTGTTGATTATGAGCATTATGGCTCGACAGGTATTCTATGTCGACCGATGTGTTTGGATAGATTTACGCACCACAACGAAGTTGTGTTAGGATATGGTCCTTTGTACTTATTCCCTGAGTTTTATTTCTCCTATGCATGATGGGTTCATAGCATTGTACCTCGGTGGTTGTATTTTCCGAACTTGTTGGATAGTTCTCTTATTTGGTTCTCTTTCCATCTTTGGTTATATTCGGAGTGTTGCTTGTTGGGTGTGGATTGTATCGTATGTGGCTCTAGGTTGAATTTTGTGTGTCCCATTGGTCCAGCATCTTGTACTGGGCGAGATGAGGTTATAAGACCTAGAAGTAGTGTAATCGGATTTGAATAAGCTACGTTTGGAGAGGAATATCATTAGCCAATTTAAAATTTGGCCATAGTTCTTGTCGTGCAAGAGAGCTCCATGACTTTTTGATATAATGGGTGGTTATGAGTTTCTACGTGTTTCATTCATCATTACTAATGTTACAAAGGTTTAGGATAGGGTCCTATTTGATAAGAGGTATGTTGCCGATACCGGATCTGTTAATGAACAGCTATTATGGTCTACAGATATCACTATGAGCCCACGAGTTATGTGGTACATCTTGCGGTTATGTTTTGGGAATATGTTTATGGATTGATGCAACTTGTTCAGAATTATGCAGTGTATATATGCAAGAATCGGATCTCGTAAGGAATTTCGGATGTTGGAAATTAGTTGTAAAGCTACGGGCCAAGGTTGAAGAAATAAGCATTAGTCGGGATCGGCTAATGGACTTATATGGATTGTGGTGACATGGGATCACCTATGAGTATGTGCATGATGAGTTCATACAGTGATTTGATGACTTTGGAATGACTCCTAGCACGTTTGATGACGAACATATGTTTAAATAAGGAAGCCCGATCGATCGTTTTGAGTTTTAACATTTCATTCTGTGATTTGAAACTTCGAGTGGCTTCATATGATGCATTACAACTTGCATACAGGGTTGGTTTTGATTTTTGAGTGGCTCGGGATTGAATTAATAAAGTGATTCTCCACTTGAAAGCCTTAAGTTGGAAAAGTTGACCAAGGTTTGATTTGTGAGTAAACGACCTCGGAATCAGGATTTGATGGGTTCAATAGGTTAATACTGCATGTGATTTTGGACTTGGGTCTATATTCAGATTTGAATTTGGATATTCCCAAAAGGTTTTAGAATATTTGTCGATAGTTGGCAATTTGAAGAATTGGAGAATTTATAGGTTTGACTGGGGGTTGACTTTAGTGTTATCAGACTCTTATTGTGGTTTTGAGACCTTGTATAGGTTCATTTAGTTGATAGGAACTTGTATGCAAAGTTTGGTAAAAATCTGGAATGTTTAAGTGTGATTCGGACGCGTTCGGTGAAGTTTGAAGGTTTGAAAGTTAAGAGAATTATTTTGACCTTCGATTCATGGTTTTGATGTTATTTAT
The DNA here is from genome assembly GCF_000390325.3 of Nicotiana tomentosiformis. Classification (NCBI taxonomy): domain Eukaryota; kingdom Viridiplantae; phylum Streptophyta; class Magnoliopsida; order Solanales; family Solanaceae; genus Nicotiana; species Nicotiana tomentosiformis. The sequence continues at coordinate 41,017,175 of NC_090816.1, read as the reverse complement.
GATGTTTTGCACTATTGGATAAATTTGGCTATTGTATTTGGTCATGTTAGGATGATTGAACGGGGTCCCGGGGGACTCAGGTATGTTTCGGATAGGCTTTAGACCATTTAGGAGTGTTTTGGCAGGTCTGGTTCTGGTGTTGCGTAGCTGCGATGGTTTTTGCGTAGGCGCGAGGTCGCAGAAGCGCTTGATTTGGTCGCACTTGCAAGGAAGACTGGTGGTTGGGAAGTCCACATATGCAGAGTTTTGGGCACATCTGCACTAGCGTAGGAGCAGGTCTTTGTGCACAAAAGCGCAACCTTTTATTGCACAAGCGATTGGGCCTGAGATGAGGCATCTCGCAGAAACGAGGTTTTTACCACATATGCAGTTTTGCAGAAGCGGATATCTGAGTCACAGATGAGACATTTCATGACAGCATGTTATAATTTGAGGGTTCATTCATTTTTTATTATTTTGAGTTTGGGAGCTCAGTAAGAGGCGATTTTGGAGGAGATTTCACTACAACTTTGTGGGTAAGTAATTTCTACTTGAATTTTATTATATATGTTTATTTCCCATGGAATTACACACTTTAATCATGGAATTTTGAAGGAAAAATTGGGGATTTTTGCCTATGCTTTAAGAGAGTGTATTTTGAGTACCGATTTGAACTCGGGTTTGGTATCTAATCATATATTTAGACTCGGCAGGTTATGGGTCGTCGAATTTTGGTATTGGTTCTGAATTTTGGCACATGAGCCGGGGTTGACATTTTGTAAATTTAGCAAATATCAAGGATTTATACATTTAGGCCGTTTCCTATGGCACTGGTGGACTTCCTTAGTTGATGTTTGGTTAGATTTGAGCCGGTTAGAGATGATTTCTGAAGAAAATATGATTTTGGAGCTTTGAACTAGCTGGATGATGTAAGTATCTTACCTAATCTTATTGAGGGAATAAACCTTAGGATATGACTTTATTTGTCTAATTGAAATGTGTGAGAAGCGACGTATATGTGAAGTGACGAGCGTATATACAGGTGCTATGTATGATTCATGACCGGAGTAGTCCTTAGGTTGTACCATGCCTTGATTTGGATACGAGCATAGTTGTACACTTACACATGCATACACCTTGGCATTCTATCTTCTTCAGTCCATGAGCATGTGATTTGATATCGGTTATTCGTATACATGTATTCTTGTATATGCCTTTTGTGTGATAGACTGGATTGGCAACATATGAGTGGTCCGTGCGGGATGAGTTGTTTGGCATGTCAGGTGTCTGTGTAATTTTTATTTGCACGTGAGTTGTCCGTGCAGCACATGAGTTTTTCGTGCAGCATGTGAATAAGAATCCATCCCCATAGGGTCACCCTCTCATGTTTCTCTCTTGCTGGTGTACACGCAGGTTGTGAAAAACCGACGGGTTTCTGGTTGACATGGTTTATGGAATGTGGATCCTTTGTTGGACTTTGCATCTCTTCTTTATTTGCAAACTCCTTGGATGTGCACATGATTTTACTGCATATCTTCTCTATATGCTAGCTCTGGAGTGTATACATGTCTTTATGCATATTCTCTCTATATGCTACCTTACTTGATGAGATGAGATACGGTACATATCTACTCTATATGTGAATCTGTGTGACTTAACTTGCTTAATCATGCATATATTCTCTATATGCAATTGTTGAAGGATTAATTGAGTAATCATGAATATCTTCTCCAGATTCACTTGTTGAAGGATTAATTGATATTTTATGCATATCTTCTCTATATGGGAATGTTGAAGGATTATCTGGTATTTCATGCATATCCTCTCTATATGCAATTATGGAAAGATTATTTGATACTTTACACATATCTTCTCCATATGCAAGCTTTGATGATATAATTGTCACGCCCCAAAATTGAGAAGCGCGACCGGTGCTCAATCGAGTAATCCCAGTCGAGCAAGCCTAATTTACATTAACCTCTCATCATTACTCATGCATGATTTACGATAACATAATAAGATCTTGACTTTCATATTAAATACATTTGGCCTAATGGCTCATATTTTCTTTCTCGTGGTGGTTACACAGCTCTATAAATAGTTGTAAATACTGTGAACATAAATACATGACAAAATTCAAATCTTTAATTACATGACCCAAATTGTACATGGAGCTTCTATGATAATGGATACCTATATACGTAAAACAAACTAAATCCAAACACCTACTAGAACTGTAGCGGGCTCACCGTAAGCTGAGTAGTGAAGAAGATCCCTATCAAAGATCCATATCATCATGTAGAAGTATACCTACATCCATTAAAGGATGCATCGCCCCCGGCAAAAGGGACGTGAGTACATGTGGAATAGTACTCTTATGTAAGGCAGTCAAAACAACATATGAAAATATGGTAACCCAAATAAGAGGAAAGTAAAGTACATCAAGAAAATACGAAACATCCAATAAAATCACATTTCAAGTCTTTTTATACTTGCATCCTTCTAACCTTCTTTTAGGATCAACTGCGTCATACAAACTATACGTGGGATACATAATATAATGTAATTGTATCAACATGTACAAACAATGCCAACAAAAGTGGCACCTTCCTCCCTTATTTTACACATACACATTTCGTAGATCGTCTTTAGTGTTCACATATCATATTATACACCTATGCGTCTCATAAACCGTTCACAACATTCACTTACATAATACAAATACACCTATTCAAGGGCTTGGAAATACATCATGAATAGGATGAATTATGGTAACAATAAATGGGCTTAGATAGCCGTTAACGTCAAGCAAATTTATTAAGAGCTTTCATTCAAATTTATCGATATTATGTCGGGGATCCTTTATACCCACCCTCCCACAAAGCGGCCCTGCCGCCTCACCCCAACATATGCGGGTGGAGGTGTATCACGATACCACAACCCCTATACAAAGTGACCTTGCCGCTCACCCCAATATATGCGGGTGGAGGTGTATCACCATACCACAATCCCAACACAAATCGGCCCTGCCGCCTCATCCCAATATATGCGGATGGAGGTGTATCACAATACCACAATCCCAACACAAAGCGGCCTTGCCGCCTCACCCCAATATATGCGGATGGAGGTGTATCACAATACCACAATCCCAACACAAAGTGGTCATGCCGCCTCACCCCAATATATGTGGGTGGAGGTGTATTCCACAATACCACAATCCATACACAAAGAGGTCCTACCGCCTCACCCCAAATATATGCGGGTGGAGATGTATTCCACAATACCATAATTCCTACACAAAGCGGCCCTGCTGCCTCATCCCAATATATGCGAATGGAGGTGTATCACAATACCACAATCCCAATACAAAGCGGCTATGACGCCTCACTCCAATATATGCGGATGGAGGTGTATCACAATACCACAATCCCAACACAAAGCGGTCATGCCGCCTCACCCCAATATATGCGGATGGACGTGTATCACAATACCACAATCCCAACACAAAATGGTCATGCCGCCTCACCCCAATATATGTGGGTGGAGGTGTATTCCACAATACCATATATAAACTCAAAGCAACATAGTTTGCCATTACATTTAACGTCGTAATTACTCTTATCATTGGAATACTTCATGTTCATGCTCATCATGGAGAAACACAACTCATTACATTAGCGCATGCATGGTAAATCAATAAGTCAATTTCAATGGCACATTGGCCAAATTCCTTTTCTTAAGGTTCATCATCATTTAACAAATAACATCTCATTATTCACTCCCTTGACCTCTTGAGGTCATTATCTAGGTTCATGACTCTTGGGGACTTAACAATCAAAGTCATTTACATATATTATTTCGGAAGCATACAACTATAGTTGAAACCATTGGGACATACAATACTTCGAAATTCTCATTTAGGCAATGATCACATTTCATGTTCATACTATCATTTACTTGTACTTGTCATGGGTGATCATAGAATATTAAGAGCATTTAGAACATTTAGGAACATCATAGTCTTTACTCACAATAATGTAAGGGCTTATAACAAATTGGAAATAAAAGTACAAATACGTACATCTCATAACCTTTCACACCCTATATCACTTAATCCGTACTTTCAACCACTTACAACATTATTATTTCATTGGCTCTCTTGGCCATATATATGATTCTTCTTTCATGATACAATGGCCGTATTTCATATTCCACACTTTCATATCTTTCCTTTCATGAATCATCATCCTAAATATCAACATATACAATATTTCGCAAATCACAACTTTAGGTTCATTAGTAATGAAGACTTTAAACACAATGGATTTCTTTCAGAGAAATAGAGTAAAATGATTGGCAATCGAAGCACGAGTTAAAATCATAAACAAGTAACACATCGTTTCTTCTTGAATTACTTTTTTCCAAAAAGGAGAATACATAATTTTCACTCACGAATATGTAAGAATGCAAAACATATTGAAAATACTCACTAAACATAGCATTAGCTAAAGCAGCTACATATGGGTATCACTTGAGTCCATAAGCTTTTAGGCAATTCTATTTTCAAAGTCAATTTTAGAATAGTTGAATCAAAGCTCATTTCATAATCTTTCTCACATCATCTCATTGCATGGGCACCATTGGCCACAAGTATAACTTTCACTCTTGGCACGTTGGCCACACTTTGTATCCCCAATTCACTTATTTCACTTCCAACCATCTTTATAGGTTATCAACAATAAGACATTTCCAATCAAGACTTTAGGTACACATATGAGCAATTAAGAGTCTTAAGCATATTGAGTTTTCTCACACAATTTGGTATCATAACCTTTATTTGAAACACAACTCAAAGACATAGAATTTTAATACACATAGCATTCTTGAATACATTCCCAAAAGATAACATAATGTGATAGGATCATTCAGAACACGTTTTAAATACATAATTATCGACACTTTGCTTATTCGGGACAATCAAATTTATTAGGAACAAATCGGAACATAGAATAAAGAACTTGAGACAACCATACTTGAAACTTATAAGAACATCATTGAATTCAATTCTAAGATAGTAGATTAGCCAACATACCTTGCTTTGAGCTCTCCTTAAATTACTACAACATTATGGAAATTCTAGCAATTCTAATCTATTTTAAGACATAACAAAATTAAACACAAATTAGGAAGGTATTCATGGTTTCAGCTCATTTGAGCATTTTATCAAACACTAGGTGTGCAAATTTGGCTACAAGGTTCTTCTACAATCCAATCTTTACTTATTTGAGCTCAACAATCTTTCCACAAACCTTATTGGTACATACATGTATAAATAATACTCTCATACCTAAGAATCATACTCCTAATCAACCATCTTCTACCCAAATCCGAAATTAAAAACTAGGGTATGGAACCCTACCTCTTAGATGAAGAACTTGTGAGATTTCCTTGTTGGATTTCAAAGCTTGGACAAGATCTTGATGAACAAAACACTTCATCTACTTCCTCTCTCTAGAACACTCTCACTTTTCTCTAAAAACCTCAGATAATTGCCCCAAAATAAACCCCAAAGCCTATTTATCAAAATGGGGTCGAGTTATAAAAATAAAAAAATTAACCCTCCGAAAGTAGGTCTGCGGTCACATAATGGACCGTAGAATGGCTATGCGGGTCGCAAAATGCACCACAAAATTGGTGCCAAAAACTGGGCTGTACTGGTCCATTCTGCGACCAGTTTGCGGTTGTAGAAGCAGTTTCGCGATCGCATAATTATTCTGCGATCGCAGAATTGGTCGTAGAATCTCATCTTTTCAGCCTTTGGTAATTTGGTCTAAACTTCTTGTAGGAGTGTCCAAATGATGAATGGTTTGAAGCGTTGGAAACTAGACTCAAAGGGATTTAATTTGTTAGGTAGATCATCTCCTAAGTAATTATAGTTTGGTAGCAGCATGCATTTAAAGTAGGATCTTGTGCGAACTCACTTGAAACTTTATCCCATCATACAATTTTCAACTTGACTTAGCCTTGGGGCTCTTCTTGGACCATAAACCATTTTTAATGCATATCATACATATATTATCATGATTAATTGATATCATTCATATAATAGTCCTTGTCTACACACAAAATAATATAATTAGCGCATATCAACTTTCTTAATAGCGCTTAAGTACTTTGAAATTTTCCGGGGTGTTACAATAATGATGTTGGACGTATATCTTCTCCATATGATGAGTTGTTGAATTGGAATAGTATATTAACACATCTTCTCAATATGCAATCATTGACGTGTTATTTGATATCATAAGCATATCTTCTTTAATTATGTAAGACGTATATCTTCTCCATATGATGAATTGTTGAACTGGAATAGTATATGGGAACATCTTGTCTATATGCAATCGTTGACGTGTTATTTGATATCATAAGCATATCTTCTTTACATGTCAACTGATAAGAGACTTGCTCATACCTTCTCTATATGCACTGTTGGTGTTACCTGTATATCCTATTTAGATTTCGTTACTGTTGCTGGGTATACAGATATGTTTTTGAGTTATGAATATTATATATACATAGTGAGTATCCTTGATTTGAGACCTCATCACTACTTCACCGAGTTAGTCAGGATACTTACTGAGTATATAGGATCGGTTGTACTCATGTTACACTTCTGTACCTTGTGTGCATATCTTGGAGCTAAGCTGTTGTGGATGATAAAGTCTATCATTAAAGATGTACCTGCTTTCCGGATATAGCTACCACTTTTCCTTGGTGGCTTTTGATTTTTACTCTGTTCATGTATATTCAATATGTGCCCAGGAAGGAAAACGAAAAAGCTAATGCTTTGGCTGCTCTAGCCTTATCGTTGACTCTAATTGATCAAGCGAAAATTTACTATATGCCAAAAATGGGTAGTACCACTAATTGATGGAGATGGAGGTAAAGAAGATAAGATTAAGCATCTGTTGTTATTTCTGAAGCTAAATAGGAAACTTGTCGACAACCCATCATCGACTACTTAAGTTATGGGATATTGCTAGAAAATCCAAGAAGAAGGACTGAAATCCGCAGTCAGGCGCCTTGCTTTCCTTACTACAAAGATTCTCTATAAAGGATAGCATTCGAGGGAGTACTCCAGTGACGCCTACCAGAGGATAAAGCATTCTAAGCTTTGCAGGAAGCACATTCTGGGTATGTGGATCACATCAATATGGGCAAAAACTCAACTTCCATATAAAAAGATGGGATATTATTAGCCAACGATAGTAAAAGACTACTTGGACTAGGCTTGAAGATGCAAGTCTTGCCAATTCCATAAAAATTTTATCTATTAGCCTCCTACAGTGCTACATCTAACTATTGCATCTTGGCCATTCAGTACTTTGGGATTGGATATTATTGGACTGCTACTGAAATCTTCTAGCGTACATATATACATCTTGGTTGCAATCGATTACTTCTCAAAATCAATGTAAACTGTAGCTCTCAAGGAAGTAAAGAAATAGAATATTGCAAACTTCATCCGAGTAAACATTATCTATCGTTTTGGCATTCCTCATTATATGATAACTGTTAATGCCAAGTCATTCGACAACAAGTTGATAAAAAAGATTTGTGATCTCTTTGGCTTCAAGAAGCTTAACTCTTCTATGTACTATGATGTCATTAATGGTCTAGCTAAGGCATTCAATAAGACTCTATGCAGCTTGCTGAAGAAAGTAATCTATAAGTCCAAACGAGATTAACGTGACCATATGGAAGAAGCTCTATGGACATATAGGACAACACACCCCTCACCAATACAAGCAACCTTTATTCTCTCATCCATGGAGTCGAAGTTGTTTTGTCACTCAAACATCAAATACCTTCCTTATGAGTTTCTATTCAAGGGATCACTAATAACGAAAAATGCTCGACTTTGACTAGCAGAGTTGTAGACTCTTGATGAGAATAAAGAGTCTTGAATGTTATCAAGCTCGACTGTCTTACGCCTTTAATAAATAGTTCTCCCGAGACATCTTCAAGTAGGGAATCACGTCCTTCTGGTACGAAGACCTATTAACACTTCTCATAAATTTGGGGGGAAATTTACTTCAAAATTGGACAGGCCATATGTTGTATAAGAAGCTTACTCAAGTGGAGCTTACAAGCTGGTTGAGACAGATGGCATGAGAGTCAGCTATATCAATGAGAAATTCTTGAAAAATTATTATCCTTGAAGAACATGCGCTCATCTACAAACAAGCCTAAACTACATGTCACAAAGCTCTTCAATTTCGAGCAAAGCCTTCGTATTGCAAAGTTTCTCAAGATATAAGCTTAAACTGCAAGTTGCTACGCTTCTTAATGAAAGAGACGGCCTAGGCAAAATCTAGAATTAAAAAGTCTGCTAGATTGAAAACCTCGAAAGAGGTGGCCTAGGCAAAATTTAGGGCCAAAATGTCCACTAGGTTAAAAACCTTTAAAAAGGCGGCTTAGAAAATAGTCTGGACAAAAACTTCACCCATCCTAAACTAAGTATGACTTGATCCTATTCACTAAGTTACCTGGGCAGCTCAGAGTATTATTCTAAGTTAGTCGCATGAGTTTCAAAATATATATATCACCCACATGGATTAGAGTCCACTTGATTGCTACTTGTAAATCAGGCTTATATGTATTATTTTATCGAATTATGTGCCTTAATCACATATTGATAGTTCAATAGGGTCAAGACTCCATAGCAAATTACATCTCTGATGGGATGGTTGTAGTCTTAACGTCCTCCAATTCTTCAAGTTCACCGTTCTTCAAGTTAATGTATGTGCCAAATATTCAAGTATGTCGTCTTCAAGTTGAAGTCTTCAAGTTCATCGGTCTTCAAATTGAGGTCTTCGAGTCTATCATATCATCAATTTGAAAGTCCACCAGATCATCAAGTTCGCCAATTCTTCAAGTTGAAGTCTTAAAGTTCATTGCTCTTCAATTTGAAGTCTAAGCCAAATCATCAAGTTCATCAGTCTCCAAGTTGAAGTCTTCAAGTCTTCAAAGTTTGCCAAATGTGCAAGTCTAAGCTGTCAAGACCAAGTCATCAAGTTGAGACCTTCTAATTTGCTAATCTTAAGGTGGACATTAAATCCCTTTGCACCTTAAGTTGGTAAATGGAACTATAATTTTTTATTCTTAAGGTGGACATTTTTTTCCCTTTTCACCTTAAGTCGGTCTCTTTGGGGACTAGTCCTTAAAAATGATCTATAATTTTCTAGTCTTAAAGTGGACACTTTGGTCCATTTTCACCTTAAGATGGTCTCGTTATAAATTCGTCCTTACAAGGATTTGGTCTCGTTATAGATTCTTCCTTATAAGGATCGATATTTTGCCGATATGTATTTATCCTTCTATATTGATATGGAATTGTCCTTCTATATGAATTTGTCCCTCTATATGCTGATATGGAATTGTTCCTTTTATATGTTATCATGAATTTGTCCTTCTGTATGTTATCATAGATTTGATTCTTTTATATGCTAATATGGATTTATCCTTCTATATGTTGATATGGATTTAGTGCTTCAATATGTTGACATATATTTGATTGTTCTATATGTTGTCATGGATTTGTCCTTCTATATGCTATCATAGATTTGATCCTTCTATATGTTTATATGGACTTGTCCTTACATATGATGTCATAGATTTGATCAATCAATATGCTGGTATGAAATTGTCCTTCTATATGCTGATATGGATTAGTCCTTCTATATGCTGATATGGATTTGTCCCTCCATAGGCTGCTACAATTCGGCCTTCTATATGTTGTATGAACCTTGCTGACGAAGATATCACCATTGCCTATAAAGGAAAGAAAGGCAACAAAAGAGAATACAAGTATAAAAAAAGAGGTTACCTGCTAAGACATCTTAGATTAGGGAGTCAAGTTCAAAAATTTGCCTAGACCAATTCAGCAGGGCTCGGGTCGATATTTTTGTTGAGAATGAAGCTCTTGGAGTCTAGTTTCTATAAATTAAAATAGTTTTTGATTCCGCATTCCAACATCAAGTTATAAAATTTTTGGTGAAGCCTTGATAATATGAAAATATCCGCATATCAGAAACTAAAGTCTAGTCTCAGCTAAGTCATGAATTGAAGTATTTAAATAGAGATTAACTCAAGTAGTATAACTAAAGCATGGTATAAGTTTAAGTCTATCCAGACATATAAAAAATCTAGCATACACATAGACGCTCGTCACCTTATACGTAAGTATCTCCCATAACACATAGCACGTAGCAAATCAAATACCTATGGGAAAAAGTTTTATTTTACAAGATTAGGCAAGAGACTTACCTTGCTATGAAATCTGATAATCGACTCCAACACCGCTCTAACACAGCCAATGCTGAATAACCCAAAACTAGTCAAAGAACGTACAAACTAGTCAAAACATATTTAAGAACCCAAAACTTATCAATTAGAAGAAATACCCAACCCCTCACAAAAAGTCAACAAAAGTTAACCATGGTCCCATGCGCCCAGATTCCAAAATTTCTTGAAAATAAATGTTGCCCACATCACCAAAAACTCAAATATATAATTTTTTTCCAATTCCATGTCAATTTCATGGTGAAATCCCCATTTGTACCAATTTCTAGATTTCCAACAAAAATCCCAAAATATTCAACATTTTCTACCAATTTTCAGACCCCAATACAATATTTTTTTACCAATTCAATATTTTTTATTATTTCTTGAGCCGAAGGTCAATCATAAATAATCTCTCTACCTTTACAAGGTAGGGTTAAGGTCTGCATATACATTACCCTCCTCATACCCCACTTGTGGGATTACACTAGTATGTTGTTGTTGTTCCATGTTAAATTTCATATATAATCCATGTATTTATCTAACAACAAGTTAGAATCACTTACCTTATGTTAGCTGATGAAAATGGTTCTCCAAAATCGCCCAAAATTACCTTAGAAAGAGAAAAAGTAGATACAATGAGCCAAACCCGAGCTCCCAACTTATTTTCTGCCCAGGTGTTATTCTTCGCGATCGTGGTCCAAAGCTTAGCAATCGTGAAGCACAAATATGCTTCTGCCCAGAAAACCACATCGTGAATATGGGAATATCATTGTTAACGCGAATCCTAATGAACCATCCCCCTACGCGAATGCAAGATGCCTATCATGAAAGCGTAGGCCAATCCTACCAGCCCCTGAAAAATCCTCTTCCGCGATCGCGGAAACCCTCACATGATCGCGTTGTTCAATTTCCACCCTAGGCCAACCCTGCTAACACGTCATGTTCGCATACCTTGCCATATGAACGCGAATCACAACTAGACTACCCTTTGTGATCGCAATTCCCTCTACGCAATCACGTAGAAAACTCTCCCCCAGCAGCAAACACCACCCCATGATCGCGAGACCTACTCCGCGATCAGGAAGCATACTATGCATCAACAAAATCTGCCAACTTCAACATGATCCAAGTGGTCCCAAACTCACCTGAGTTACCTAGGATTCCGTCCAATCATGCCAACATGTCCATAAAACTAACTCAGACCTATTCGAGGTCTCAAAACACATAAAATAACTTTACAACCAAAAATCATACCCTAAAAAAATTAATCAACTTTCCAAACTTCCAACTACTTTTAACTAACTCCGAACGTAACGAATCATACTTAGACAACTCGAAATGGAAACAAATTTCAAGCAAGTGCGGATTAACATACTGACGAGCCTTAATTTGCATAAATAAAGAAGATTGAGCCAAAATACACGCAAGAACTTGACTGGGCTCTGAAATATTAACCTCACAAGTCGGTTAGCTAAGGACTAAATTCATAATCTCCCTTTCTATGCCGCTTTTGATATTCTTTGAAATATCCCCAAAATTATGCAATCAATTAAACAATACCATTTTCATAAAAAAAAACTAAATTACACAGGTTGATCTGCAAGAGTCTTAAAACATGTATTTATTGATAAATAATATGATACCAATTCATGAATCAAACCATACTATCATTTAATGCAATTTAGTTGTTCATATATATACATATAAAAATATTAAATGTGTTACATACCTTACAAATTAATTTAGGTTCAACAACTATGAATCCCCATGCGTCAATAACAATAACAACAATAACAACAACCCAGTAAAATTTCACAAGTGAGGGGTCTGGGGAGGGTAGTGTGTACGCGGACCTTACCCCTACCCCGATGGAGTAGAGAGGTTGTTTCCGATAAATCCTCGGCTCAAGAAGACAAAAAGAAACAATATATCAGTACCGTCAATAGAAACCATAGAAATAATAACAGCATCAACAAACCAAATAATAGATGAAACGCAATAACAATAACCAGTAAATATGGTCCGGTGCTATGAAAAGTGGAAGAATAGTGTGAACACAATATTAACTACTAGCAGTCTAAGAAAAACCCTATCAGACTAGCCTCACCCCTGGTATGAAGTACAAAAATGTTCAACTACCTCCTAACCTACAACCCTAATGCTCGACCTTCACACTTTCCTATCAAGGACCATGTCCTCAGAAATTTGAAGTTACGCCATGCCCTTCCTGATCACCTCTTTCTAAGCTTGTCATGCCCCGACCTTGGGGAGCGCGACCGGCGCTCAACCGAGATATCCCAGTCAAGCAAGCCTACTCGATCCCTTCTACCTGACCTTACCCATGAATAAAGTGAAGATGTATTCTATTAATTAGACAATGAGAAGATTACATGAACAACGCCAATTTCATTACCATTAGTAACTTCATTCATGATTTTCCAAAATATATTACACATTTATAGTTTAGAAGTAGGAATTTGTGTTACAAGTACAAAATTGCTAGCTTAACTTACCCAAATCAACATATAGCCCACACTATGTCTACGGAGCCTCTAGTTAATACAAGGAGTAATATGATAGTGCTGGCTACAAGGCCCCGGCTATACCTCAAAACACTATACACATGAAGCAAAAGACACAAGACCCCTAAATGAAGTGGGGCTCACCAAGTCAGCTGAGAAAAGAGTGTACCGTTATCACTTATTGATGTCGCCTGTTGTGGAACCACCTACATCAATTAAAGATATATCGTCCCCAGAAAAAGGGATATTAATACACATGGAATAGTACTTAGTATGTAAGGCTAAACACCATCTCAAGAAATGGAGTAACAGTACAAAAGGAGGGGAACATGAAATCAATGAGAAAAACCAAATAATAATACAATAGCAAGTCAAGAGTGGATAAATCTTCAAATAAAATCAATGTTTTAGGTAGAGAGATCTTTAGCACTGATACACCAACATGCTTATAGCACGGAGTCCGATCTCGTCCCGATCGGCTAAGTCGTCTCACCCCAATGTATTAGGCTCGACATCAAACACAACACCACCATATGTGCGGCATCCGATCTCTGGCCGATCGGCTAAGCCGTCTCACCACAATGTCGTGTGGATCGACATCACCTTTCTCTAGCAATGATATCATCCCAATTTAGGGGAATAAATTCAACACATCAATTTCATACCAATTAAGGGAAATAATCTCAACACATCAGCATGGAAATTTACCCCCCAATCACCCCTACACCGCTACGTGTATTTTCAGGGTTAGGTTATTTCAACCTACATTTCCTCAGTGACTAAAAGATACTCCCAAAACATTTAATATATAAAGGAGTTACAACTCATTTCATAATCTTTCACACTTTTATTTCATTGGCACTATTGGCCACAAGTGAAAATTTTATTCCTGGCACGATGGCTGCATTTTTATATTTCACACTCGCTGCTTTCACTTTCAAGCATCATCATAGGTTATCAACAATAAGAGCATTTGAAATCAAGACTTTAAATATGTACATGAGAAATATGAGTCTTAAACACATTGAGTTTTACTTCCAACATAAGGCATAATAAACTTGCAATTGAAACATGATTTTAAATCATAACATTTTGATACATTGGTCATACTTGAATACATTCCTGAAGGAGAAGATAATGTGATAGGAGCAATTGGAATATATTTTGAGTATATATATTTCGACACAAAGCTTATTTGGAATAATCGAATTTATTAGGAATGACTCGGAACATGAGAAATAAGAACTTGGGCCAATCACACTTGAAACTTACGAGAACATCATGGAATTCGATTCTACAAGTGAAGTTTAGCCAACATACCTTGCTTGAACTTTCCTTAAACTACTACAACGTTCCGAATATCCTAGTAACTTCAATCTATTAGAGACATGACAAAATTGAACCATTATTTGAAAGAGATCCATGGGGTCAGCTCACCTAGGCATTTCATCAAGCACTAGGTGTGCAAATTTGACTACAAGGTTCTCTTATAAGATTTCCCTCACCCCACAACCAATCCAACACCAATAGTTCACCCAAATTGGCTCAACTACCTCCCCGCCACCTTTATTTGTACATGCATGCGCAAATAACACTCCCACCTTTATAAGAATTGCACTCCCCATTACCCATCCTTAGCCCAAATTCGAAATTGAGGATTAGGGTGTGGAATCTTTACCTCTTAGGACAAGACTTGTAGGCTTCCTTTGTTGAATTCCAAAGGCTTGATCAAAGAGTAGAGTGTTGAAGTGATTGAGCTTCACCTTTTCTCTCTAGCTAGCTCTCCCCCTCTCTAAAATACCTGATTTTTCCTTCAAAACGAGCCCCAATGGCTTTTACTCAAAATGGGGTCGGGTTATAAAAATAGATAATAGACCCTCCGAACTCAACTCTGCAATCGCAGAATGTACCACAGAACAGATATGTGGCCCGCATATGGAACCGCGAAAATCCTCCTCCAAAACTGGGTTTGTCGGGTTAGGTTTGCGACAAGTCTGCGGTCCGCAGATCAATTATGCAATCATGAAATGGACCGCAAAATCACCCTTCAGAATTTCTCATACTGAATCTATGATAGAAGTGCGGCCCACGAAATGATTATGCAGTTGCATAGTTGACCGTAAAACGACCTGCAAAATTGGGTTTTCTTCTGTTCCACTCTGCGGCGGATCTGCGGTCCACAGAGTAGTTCTGCGACAGCATAATGGACCGTAGAAATGCCATATTCTGCAAAAACATTTCCACTAACTCCACAATGCTTTGCGCAACCCAAAACGTTCGTACTGCGGCGAACTTGTAAGACATTAGCCTACCTCGGCACCACAAACCTTGAGTTCTTGGTGAAATTTTACGGGGTCTTACACCTCTCCCCAATACTTCATAGGCCACCCTCTATCTCTTCTCATACCCGCCAAAGCCAACCGCTCACACCTCCTTACTTGGACATCAGGGCTTCTCCTCTATACATGCCCGAACCATTTGAGCCTTGCTTCCCGCATCTTGTCATCTATAGGAGGTATGCCCACCTTCTCCCGAATATTTTTCATTTCTAATCTTATCCATCCTAGTGTGCCCGTACACCCACCTCAATATTCTCATTTCTGCTACTTTCATCTTATGTATATGTGAGTTCTTAACCGGCCAATACTCTGACCATACAACATGGCCGGTCTAACCACCGCTCTATACAACTTACCTTTGAGTAACGATGGCATTTTCTTGTCACACAAGACTCTAGATGCTAACCTATATTTCATCCACCCCACCCCTATATGGTGTGTGACGTCCTCATCAATCTCCTCATCCTCTTGGATAACCAACCCAAGGTACTTGAAACTACCTCTCTTGGGGATGACCCGTGATCCAAGCCTCACGTCCATGCTCGCTTCCCTCGACTCGGTGCTGAACTTGTACTCCATGTATTTTGTCTTATTCTTGGTCAACTTGAAACCCTTAGACTCAAGGGCCTGTCTCCAAACCTACAGCCTCTTGTTAACACTGCCTCGTATCTCATCAATCATAACTATGTCATCAGCAAATAACATACATCATGGCACCTCCCCTTGAATATAGCATGTCAGTGCATCCATCACTAGGGAAAATAAGAACGGGTTGCGCGCAGATCCTTGATGTAATCCCATAACAACCTAGTATCATTTTTGAGTCTATGATACCCAAAACTGATATTACAATTTGAGCTAGGTAAAGACATGCAAAATTTAAAAACTAGCCTATTACAGTAGTAGCCATAATCTTCCCGGATTGTCCAAGATTTGAGCATCCTTCTAGTGTATGTTCCTTTTTGCACAAATAGTATCCAACTTGTGAGGTGATCTTCCATGTCGATAAACAATATCCATATATTGGAATACGGTAGCTTCACCAAAATTTCCCAATCTTGTGAGAATCTGGGTAATGTTATCTCTTCTTTGTGCTTCTGATACAAGAAGCTCCTTATTGCTCGATTTGATTGTTCCTTCTGCTCTTGAGAATGCATGGAGAAATTCTTCATGAATGTTAACCATGTGATCTGATGCGTAAATACAGTCTTTAGTAGTATCCATATGTGAATGATCATGTTGTTCATCCCATTTATCATCTCATTTGCATGGCCTTTCATTATTGGATTTCTTATTTTCTAGCCATGTATTTTATCCTCAGTAATCTCAACCAGTATGTTTAAATGACAGATAATCCATACTATGTCCATTATACTCGTCCGTTGGTCCAAAGAACAGTTTTCCAAGACCTTACACCTAGGTACTTTAGGCTTCGTACATAGAAGCCATGTCACTTGATGCCCATTAGGAGTAGGCAACCACACCTTGTCCAAATTACCTGTGTAAACCAAATTTTTTAAACTATTAACACTGCCCAGATTTTTGAGCTGATGAGGTATATCTTTACTCCTTGCTCTCATGCTTATGCATATCCATAACACCCTTCCAATGGAATGAGTACTAAGTACTAATACCACCAATTGAAAGTTCATTATTAAATAAGGCATGAGTACAGTAACTTGTCCTGCAAAAAAGAACATAACGTTAGCATAAAAAATTCCCACCATGTTCGCCTCCATATAGATTTGAACAAGGTGAGTATATGAGAACATATGTCTCTTCATTGTGTTCCTCACACTTCTCCCTTTCACTACCTTGTAACTCTTATTCTTAAGTGTGGGCATTGTAATTTATCATCATTCAACATCCTTCTCCCAACACTGTCCAATTGAGCAAAAGAATGGCACTCAATAGGACCTACATCAAGTGAGTAATTGTCTAGATGGTCTGCCAATTTGTTGCCTTCCCTATATATATGAGTCACCTTGGAATTACATAGCCTCATCAACCTTCGAATCTCCTCCACATACTCCATAATCCCCCATGGAATGCTCCATTTTCCTTCAATAACATTTTTCAATAATATAGAATCTGTTTGAACCCAAATATGGGAGAGAAGATTTCTATTACAGTACCTAAGGCCATCACGTATTGCTACTACCTCCGCCTCTGTATTAGTTGTTTCATGAATCTCCTGTCCAGCAGCATATATTAAATCTCCTTCTTCATCCCTTAAACAGTAGGCTATAGCACTCCTTCCTGAATTTTCCCGCGCTGTACCATCTGTATTTAGTTTAACCCATCCATCACTAGGGAATTACCATAACACCTTATTTACCTTCAATCTTGTAGTATATTGTTCCATCATCATTAATAAGTCTGGTCATTTGTGTGAAAAATCCTTTATTCCTGGTTTCCTTACCTTCACTAGAGCTTGCAATGTATAAGACACTTGATATATAACTCGACTCGCTGTTACGGCTTCTCCATACTTGTAGTTATTCCTCCTCTTCCATAGTTCCCAAATAATTATAGCAGGTAGGGCTTGGAACACTGGTTTTAATCTTGGAACAACTTTGATTGTCCAGCTCCTTATGATAGCTTGCTGCAAATTTAGACTTTCCAACGACAATCCTGCATGAGAGAAAAAATACGACCACGGCTTTTGAGCAGCAGTTGCTCTGGGCCTAAATTTGGTGTTTCAGTTTGCATGCTTTATTATTTCAACTTTTAGGGTATAATTTATTTTTTGAGTTTTGTTCCAATTTGGAAAAATTGGTTCATGTGACCATGAAGGATTGGTTCCACTCGTTTGCGTATTGTGATAGACCTTTGATTGACACGGTTTTTAGTAACTTTCTGTCCTAATGCCTTTTTTTTGTTGTGTATCTTTATTGTTTGAAACCCCCATAGTGTACACATAACTTTGTATAATCAAATGTAAGATTTTTGTATAATCATGGTATAAGATTGAATAAGATTGTATAACCTTGTATAAATATGTATAACTCTGTATATTACTGTATAAATTTGTATATTTAAAAAATCCGCATCATATATTGATTTTTTGTAGTACTTTGAATCATTTAGTAGTGATGATTGTTTTTATTTTATTTTTCTTGTCTCTGCACTTGGATGTCATCTTTTACTATTTGAGGAAGAGGGAAAAATATGGGTCTGAATGTTGTCGTAAGGTTTACTACACCGACTTTGCCTTTGGTAACAAGATCAATTCATTGTATAAAGATTTCAAAGTGAAGCAAGATCCTTCTGTGATTCTTGAAGGGCACGAAATAGAAGAGTACATTAGAGGCTTTTATTGTAATGCAAATGTAGTGTGACACACTGTTGGCCACGTGTTATTCCCTATTTATGTCAAGCGTGAAAGAGCTAAATTGGGCCACTGGGTTTTGGGGTTATTTACATTCATAGATAGGTGCATCCACATCTATGACTCTAACCGTGGAGCTATTAATGATAGACTTGCTTTGGATGTTGCATTACCTTTTGCAATTTTGATACTTTACTTCTTGAAGAGTTCTGATTTTTATGTCGAGAAGAAGGGCATTAATTGGGACAACGGTGCATATACCGATAAATCACATTATGATGCTTTGCAGATTAATCTGGTTAATAATGTGCCACAACAGATCAAATGGTAGGTTAATCTCACTTGTTTTACTATTTTACTATTTGTGTAGCTATTTACAGTAACGTACAGAGAATCTGATTTTTTTAATTACAGTGATTGTGGTGCTTTTGTTGCTGGCTTTACTGAGTATTTCATCCTGGGTAAGGAAATCTGAAAAGATAATTTTGACATTGAGACACTTCGCACTAGGTGGGGATCTCTGTTATGGGATTATAGACAGAAAAATAACAGTCCAGTGCAATTAGCGGTGATGAAATCACATGGAGACTTTTCAGGAAGTGGAAGAGGGGACGACCGAGAAAGTAGTTCTGTTTTTTTCATTTTAATGTAGAGGACTTTATTTGTATAGTTTGTGGTAGTCATTACATATTGTGGTTGTGAATGAATTATATTTTAATAAATATTTCAGTTGCTTTTTTCTTTAACAAAGTATGTATTTTCGTTATTGTTACAGTTTTGTCAATGTTGCAGGGTTTATACATATGTATACAATAATATACATAGTTATACAAACTTATACTCTCATTTATACATCTGTATACATATAATGACACTGATTGTTTGCAGTTCTGTTTTGCATTTGTACAATCTATCAATATATTTAGCACCATTAAAAGTAGTAACACACTATTATTGGATAATCAAAACATGTATAATGAAATATATTTAACATAATTGCAATATATAGTATAAATTATAATTTTTTATTGATATTTATAACTCAATTATTTGTGAAACTTAACTACTTATCATGGCAACATATGTAATAGGAAGTGTTATGTTTCCAACTATTTATTTTGGTCGATTCCTACATGTTTTTCTATTGTGACCACTTTGTCCACACACAGAATATGAAAAACCCCTCTTATACTCTTTCTCTGAAGCCGATTTGAGTCTTTTCTTTCTTGGCCTTCCTGCATTTCTTCTCCCTTTTGATGGTAGGACCACATCTTCCAGCACCTCTGTTGGGATTACCCATAAACTCTCATATGTCATCGGATTCACTGGAAATTCATAAGTTCTAAGAAGGTTATCCTTCTTGTAGTAAAAAGAGAGAAATACTGGCCAGGTTTCGGCTGTTGGTTCTTCAAAATCGCCCAAGCATGCGGATATGGAAGTTCATCCAGTTGAAATCTGCCGCAACTACATGTTCCCTCTTCAAGGCACACTATGTTTTGCCTTACCCCTTCAAGCATAGTATATAACTGCTCCATAATAGACCTCACCTGCAAAAAAAAAAATTTTAAAAAAAAGTTAAAGCTCATTATACATTATTATATAGAGTTATACATCCTTATACAAACAGTAAAATGCAAGTTAGCAGTGCCATGCATCATTAGAGTTAATTTGTTTTGCCGTCATTTGCTCCGATGCAATCAGATTTTTCCGAAGGAGTTTGTCGTACTTTTCGCCAAGCTCTGTAGATGTCTCAATTGCACTTTTCTGTTTTTGTTGTTTCACTATTGTAGCAAATTTGTCATGTACTCCAGCAATCACATTATTGGTAGCTCTCTAGCATCTTTGTTTGCTGCATTAATTGACTCTGCAATATTGGAAGTCATTACCATCGACCTTTTCACTTTGGAGTATGCCCTAGACCACCTTTCGTAGCCAATTTCGAACAAGTAAGGTTGCACCCTCGGATCAACTTTGCACATCTATGTCATATGGTAGTCAAACTTCTCTATCGTGTAAGCTTTAGCCAAAGCGAAGAAGATATCCTTCAATTGTTTGTGATGTTTCTTGAATGTGCGCTTGACATTCCGCCACAAGTGAAACATGCAAATACAATGTGAAACTTTTGGGTACACAGCTTTTGTGACATTGAAGATGTTTTCATTTCTATCTGAAACTATACACATCCCTTCCCTAACACCAAAAGTACCATTTATCTGGACGAAGAACCACTCACAAGTTTTATTATTCTCTGAATCTACAATTGCATATGCAAGTGGAAGGATTTTCTTGTCTATACAAAGTAAATATTAAGATTCAGACAATTATACAAATCTTATACACAGTTATACACGAATATACAACTTTATACATACTGCAAATCTTATAAAAACAGCAGCTCTGAAATCATATACACGTTTATACATGAAACTACAACATTATACAAATTGCAGAAACAAAGTAGATGCAGTCAACTCACCAGCTCTATCCTGTGTGCGAGCAGTCAATATGATACCCTTATATGCTGCTTTAAGAAAACTTCCGTCAACAACCATTTTCGGCCTGCAATGCTCCCAACCCCTGATAGATACATATAGAAAAACATATGCGTAAAGAAAGCATCCATCTTCTGATTTGTGCAACTTTAAAACCGTTCCTGGATTTATATGCTCCAACATATACAAATACCTCGGCAACTCCTTATATGAATCGCTCGGATTCCCTCTTATTATTGCCATTGCTATCTCTTTAGCTCTCCATGCTTTTATGTAGCTCACTTCAACCCCGTGTTATTTTTGTATGTCCTCTATTATATCATTTGGGGTGTAAACCTTTTTTGGATTAACATACTTGTCCTTGACTATACTAGAAATTACACCCGAAGTAGCTTGACGTTGTGCTAAGTATCTTTCACCATAGCCGCATGTGTGATTATTATTATAACTTCTCACCTTGAATATATTTGCCTTATAAACGGCAGAAGATTTGAAACTCCAAGCACAATTGTCATCCACACACATAAGGTGATACCTAGGATTAAAGATCATTCAACCTCTAAATACACTTGTATACAAAAATATAACTAGATATATACTAATTTTAATACCTCTATATAAATATATATACTACTTTATACATATTTATACATATATATAGCAGAATATACAACTATTGCCATACGTTGTTGCGCTTGATCTCTTCACCTTGAATTGGAACCTCTCGCGTATAGCCAAGTTTTTTATCACACTGGCAACTGTCTCTCTATCTTTATAAACTTGATCCTCCTCAACCAATTCGTTTAACATATTATCTATTATACCATAATCGGTATTTTCAATAAATTCGATATCAGGCATAATCTCAATGCTATAAATTGTGGATGCATCTTCAATATCATTTACACATTTGCCTTTATCTATACAACTGGAACTTGTAGGAACCAAACAATTATCATAAATCTCTTTCACAGTTACATACAACGAGTACTTAGTGAAATCCAACTTTTTCTTCTTTAATTCAATATACACCCGAACACCAGTATCGTTGTAAATCAGGATCGATGGCAAACCATCCTTTGGGAGAAACTTAATCTTTAATGTATATAACTCATAATCAACTCTAATCTCTTTCGAAATTGCTTCAACTAAATTGTTGTAGCTGAATGTAGACTTGATTATTATACAATCGCTGACGAAATTGATAAATTTATTGTCATCCCATTCACCGCTATGAAGAACGTAAACTGGATAAAGGTCCATCGAACAAAAAGCTGAAATTAAAATTGCAGCAAAAATGAAAATTGCGTTGACTGCAGCAAAACAAATTCACTTTTCGTGTTTGATTTGCTGTTAATTCGAGATTTCGAGATGAAGAAGAATTTCTAGATTTTTTGTAGTTGCATTGAGGGTAAAATCGCGTTTTTGTAGATTTGGTGAAGAAGAATGGAAAGAATGAGAGAAAAGCCCGCTGAAAGAGAGAAAATTCCGCTTCTGAATCCCCAAAAATGGAAATAACGCCTCTTTTTCGGATATGGACCTATTATTTTTGGGCTACTCGGTTGTAAATTGAAATATGGCTATAAAATTAAAAAGTAGGGAGCCCAATTATTTTTATGTGAAATTATCCCTCTTTTATATGTGTGTGCAAATTAACGATTTTAATTTATTATTATATTCTGTAGTAGTAGTCTAAATTTGTATGCATTATCCGTTGTTGCATATCTAAATGATTGTGTTTACTTATATACATGGTATAATGTGTATTTAAATGTGATTTTAAGGAGATATAAAATTAAATTGCGTGTCATATAAATTGCATAATAATGGAATAATTTTTATACAATGTATAATAATGATATAATGTGTATTGAAAATGTGAATCAAAATATATAAATTTAAAATACATATTATATAAGTTTAAAATGCATGTCGTATAAATAGTATAATAGTGAAATAATTTTTATACAATATATAATAATGATATAAGGTGTATTTAAATGTGAATTAAAATATATAAATTTAAAATACATATGATATAAGTCAAAAGTACCAAATCAAATAATGCAAAAATACACAGTATATATATATATACTTGGAAAGTGTAGAAAAGAGGGGAAGACTCCTTCGAGAATGGGGATATATAGAAAAGAGGGAGAGGGGGAGGGGGGGGGGGGGTATCTTTGAGAGAATCGAGTGAGGAATCTAAACATATTCCTTAAAAGTGAGATACTAATCCCACAATTTGTGGAGTCCGTTTATTGCTTAATCTACACATAAAAATTTGAAGCCTGCTATACATGTAAAAAAATGGCTATTTATGGAATAAACAAAAAGTAATGTTATTAATAAAAATATTATTAAATAAAAGATTATCCGTGTAAAAATCTCAAACTAGAGATAAAGCCTAATTAACCACAAAATAGGGTCCCTTAATACTCGAAAGAGAGGCGACCTAATCCCACTTCCAAAAGTGCCAATGTGCATTCATAAAAGAAGTACCGAAATTAATAAAGGAAAAATTCCACGACTAATTACATAGGTGGTCTACCTTTTCCTTTGAGTTAATATGCTATTGAGCTCTTGTTGCTACTATATTGATCTTAAATTCCTAG
The DNA here is from genome assembly GCF_000390325.3 of Nicotiana tomentosiformis. NCBI lineage: Eukaryota > Viridiplantae > Streptophyta > Magnoliopsida > Solanales > Solanaceae > Nicotiana > Nicotiana tomentosiformis. The sequence continues at coordinate 40,993,550 of NC_090816.1, read as the reverse complement.
TTGATTTATGAGCAGTTGGTTCTTGTTCTTTATGTCTTCATGCTGCTGTTTAAAGTGCTTTATCCGGTTCTAGGGATATCAACCCGCTCTACAACATCATTGTAAAAGAATAATGGGGAGAGTTTGATATGCTTTTATATTTTTCCTATCCTTAAGGGATAAATTTTTATAGTAAGTGGATCTCAACAAATCATATCATCAAGGATAAAATGGGATGCTATGATTTTATAATTTTCCGTACTAAAAAGAAAGAGTGTCAGTAACATAAATTAATTTACAGAGAATGCTACACACATTGCTTCAGGTGGTATTATCTAATTCTATCACTTTACCGAAATCTATTTTTAAAATTTTACGTAAACACGATACCACTTGAAAAATAATGTAAGTAAACATCAGTCTTGAATAAAAGTAGCTTTATTAAAACATAGCATATTCAGACCCGTCTACAAGCTTAATTGTGGCAATATTAGCACTGTTCGCATAAAATTTTACATATGCTACTATTGTTTAGGTTGGACAATGAATGTGGCCCTTGATAATCAACTAAAGTTAAAAAGCTAGTTGTCACAACTCGCACTTTGGAGCTGTGATTTCGGCCAAGAACTGGTGAGAAAAGGCCCTTCTGATGGTCTGACGTAGAGCAGTCTACTCGGGTAACTTGGGCTTTTTAATTTTAAGCATATATAAGGGGGTATAGGTGATGAAAGCTCCGACCTGCCTCCCCCATACGTGCTGCCACCGAGCCGTATCGAACGAGCTGCCTTGGGGGCAACCTCAAGGGCCTGCCTAGATGACTCAAAGGAGTGTCAAAGGTATCCACACGAGTTTGGGAACTCGTATGGACGGCGCGACGCCTTCGGGCCAGCGTTGGGCATCAAAGTGGTGCTGGAGGCTCGATGTGTGGAACGGCCAGCCCCGCGGGCTGCCGAATGTTGGAACGAAACCTCCGTGCCGATTGGATACTTGATGCACCTGTCATAGGGGCATCATATGTCGACTTGTGAGCATGGCTTGGGTTCAACCATGCAAGCAAGGGTCCGTTGGCCTAAAGGTGTAGGTTTGGGCGACACTGCACTACTTCGGAATGGAAGCGTGCTGCACGAGGGCTATGTATGGGCATGGCACGAAAGACGCGCATGACAATGGCCAAGGGCTAAAGGTTGCCTTAGTTAGGCGAGGCACGAGCTAGTCGCGGATGCACTAGGCGAGTGTCGAGCTTGAGGATTGGGCTGTGCACGCGGGAGCGATGCTCAGTCTTGGGCTAAGGACAAGGCATGTCCTAAGCCAATCCCCCCAGGGCGCGCATGGATAGTGATCCTAAGATGAAGCGCCACGACATGTCTAGGGCCAAGGGCCTAGGCATCTTACGGGCGGCACAAGTTGGGGCGAGCCTACGGGTGAGTCCCACCAACAGGCACAGGATCGTGCTTGGGAATCCTGGGAAAGGAGACAGGCTGGCCCGCAGCGAGGAGAGCTGCGGGCGCCGCACGGGCGAGCAGGTGCCGCTACCCAATGTAAGGATTTGGGCCCGTGATACTTGGTATCAGAGCTGATTAAGGCCATACTATGCCATGGCACAACGTCAAGGCAAAGGGTGGATATGGCGAGTGCATTTTGGATGATTACGTCAAAGCAGAGATTGATGTTCATATGCCACCAAAGATCGAGAACCCGATACTGATGGTCGACGAAAGAAATGGGTGATTCCATTGTCTTTCGTGAGTCTAAGGTGCTACTGAATGAGGTGATATGCCGATGAGTCGGATGGCCAAGAGAAAGCCATGTTTGCCAGGTCGTGCAACCATATTGCGAAGAGTGGAAGCCATGGATTATAAACTTGGGCATGATCATAGCGGAGATCTTGCCAAGGATGCGTGCGACACATCAAGTTGAGTGTCTTTCCTTCGGGAGAAGACCTTTGAGCTGCCTAAGGGCATTGACAAGGTGAGGAACGGATTTGAGGGTATAACGAAGCTTCTGAACTGGGCGGATTTCCAAGTTAGAAGGTGTCATTCTGGAAAGAGGTACGTCGAATGATCGGGGACCGTGAGTGTCTAGGTGCGAGGCACACCGAACCGGGAAGCCGTGCTAGTAGGGCCAAGAAGGCGCGTGTCTATAGGGCGAGTATTGAAGTACTACCGAGAGCATTGGCTACTTGCTGAGGAAGTGACAGTTGGAAAACAAAGAGCTTTGTTCGGGAATGCGGGGATGCTATAACTTTGGGAATGTAGTACTCACCAAAGGTCGTCCCAAGTGCTGGTCGAATGCCAAGTGGGACGACAGAGCTAAGATGTATCCTCCACATTGAGTGTGGGAGGATCCCGCCTATGCAAGAGGCATATGGGCGAAGTCGTGGGTCTGGAAGCGAACACATCTTCAAGGTAGTGAGGGCAAGGAAAGCTACGGGAGCGGAATGCTACGTGAGCTATGCCAAGAGGGCGTCTTAATGCTACGGGAGCGAAAGGCTACGGGAGCCATGCCAAAGAGGGCATCTTAAGGCTACGGGAGCGAAAGGCTACGGGAGCGACGTCAAAAGAGCACATTGATGTGGTAACCTGTGAAGGAAAGCTTCAAACGGACATGACGGCCGTGAGGGTCATGGTGTGATTGACTAGTGTGGGTCAATCACAAAGTTAGACACCAGAGGGTGCAAGTGCGGAGGCACTTTCCAAGTGAACACCGAATGGAGGTGAAGTGCAGAGGCACGCTTGGAAGATACTTGGGGGAGAAGTGCATGGGGCACAACTCCTTTTGAGAAAGGACTTCGAGGAAGTCCAACCCACAAGACAAAGGGAGCTTGAATGGGCATACCTGAGGGGGCAGACTCCGGGATGTCTTAAGCCATGATGTGTCATCGGGGACGATGACATTATGAGTGTGGGAGGATGTCACAACCCGCACTTTGGAGTTGTGATTTCGGCCAAGAACTGGTGAGAAAAGGCCCTTCTGATCGCCTGACGTAGAGCAGTCTACTCGGGCAACTTGGGCTTTTTAATTTTAAGCATATATAAGGGGGTATAGGTGATGAAAGCTCCGACCTGCCTCCCCCATACGTGCTGCCACCGAGCCGTATCGAACGAGCTGCCTTGGGGGCAACCTCAAGGGCCTGCCTAGATGACTCAAAGGAGTGTCAAAGGTATCCACACGAGTTTGGGAACTCGTATGGACGGCGCGACGCCTTCGGGCGTTGGGCATCAAAGTGGTGCTGGAGGCTCGATGTGTGGAACGGCCAGCCCCGCGGGCTGCCGAATGTTGGAACGAGACCTCCGTGCCGATTGGATACTTGATGCACTTGTCATAGGGGCATCATGTGTCGACTTGTGAGCATGGCTTGGGTTCAACCATGCAAGCAAGGGTCCGTTGGCCTAAAGGTGCAGGTGTGGGCGACACTGCACTACTTCAGAATGGAAGCGTGCTGCAAGAGGGCTATGTATGGGCATGGCACGATAGACGCGCATGACAATGGCCAAGGGCTAAAGGTTGCCTTACTTAGGCGAGGCACGAGCGAGTCGCGGATGCACTAGGCGAGTGTCGAGCTTGAGGATTGGGCTGTGCACGCGGGAGCGATGCTCAGTCTTGGGCTAAGGACAAGGCATGTCCTAAGCCAATCCCCCAGGGCGCGCATGGATAGTGATCCTAAGATGAAGCGCCACGACATGTCTAGGGCCAAGGGCCTAGGCATCTTACGGGCGGCACAAGTTGGGGCGAGCCTACAGGCAAGTCCCACCAACAGGCACAGGATCGTGCTTGGGAATCCTGGGAAAGGAGACAGGCTGGCCCGCAGCGAGGGGAGCTGCGGACGCCGCACGGGCGAGCAGGTGCCGCTACCCAATGTAAGGATTTGGGCCCGTGACATAGTGCTTATATTGTTTCGACGTTGATTTCCTATGCTGTATAAGTATAAAATAAAGGGTTAGACAAGAAAGCTTAATCATTTATGTGAGCAGAGAGACTAAAATTTGAGAGAGAACACGTGAAGTAGTTGGCACGCAAAAGATAGATTCCAAAAGCAACCAATGTTTTCTTCTTTTTGCTTAGTTTCCTGACATCCCAAGAAAACATATATTCTGGCTTGAAAAGCAAAATATAGTTAAAGAGAAGAACAAACAGAAGAAAGTCCTCATTTTTATGAGTTTGCTACGCTAGTTAAGTAACAGCTCAGCTTCTTTCTGGAATCAGAAGTTTACTGTTTTATGACTTTTACCTGTTGCTCTCACTTTAGGGACCCCACTTCCCCTCTTTTTATTCTCAAGTCTGAATGCTAGCAGCACTCTGTATTTTCCTGACAAATCAAGGAGCTAGACTTAGCAGCAGCGAGAGCATATTCATTATTCAACATGGCCATGGATTCAAGTAGTAGTACTATGAAATATTACATTCTTGCCTTACACACATTTCAATTGCTAGCCTCAAGCCCCTTTGGTCTATGTGGTAAGTGTGCATATAATTTGAAGTCCACTGCACCACCCTTTCAATATATCATTGTTGTTATATTCACAAAATCTAGACGTTGTTAGTTCTGAGTTTAATTCCATCTGCATTTCTTTTTCGCACGCATACACATACAAGGTCCGAGTTCTGCTAAACTTGTGATAACCCATAGTTGAATCCGTCACTGATACTCATACGCCTTTGTTTTTGCCAAAAAATGCAGATAGAGCCGGGATAAATCCTGGCCTTGGACTGCACAGGAAATTAAGACAGCTGCAAGTTGAATCAACCAGTCCAGAGAATGGAATATACACTTCCCCTCCTCTGCTTTCAGGAGCTGTACCACCACCAAGTCCACAAATTAACTCTCCTCCTTCAAAAACCGCACCACCAACTCCAGGGAACTCTCCTAATCCATATGGGATATTCACTCCTTCTCCTCCTACTCCTTCAGGAACTATGCCACCACCTTTACTTTCCACTTCTCCGCCACCACCATCTCCTACTCCTTCAGGGGCAATGCCACCGCCATTACTTTCCACTTCTCCACAGCCACCATCTCCTCCTACTCCTTCAGGGGCTATACCACCACCTTTACTTTCCATTTCCCCGCCACCACCATATCCAAATGCACAAAGTCCACAGCATAATGCACCTAAGCAGCCACCACCGAATAGTCACTCATCGCCAACGCCACCACCACCAGCTCCTAATAAGAAACCTGAGAATGCAGTTTGGTGCGTGGCTAAGCCGACAGTACCAGCAGACTTGATTCAGCAGGCACTGGACTATGCTTGTGGTTCTGGGGCTGGTTGTGATGCCATACAGCCCAATGGGGCGTGCTACCAGCCGGCTACGTTGCTTTCTCATGCTTCTTACGCTTTCAACAGCTACTGGCAGAAGAAAAAACAGGGCGGAGGGACTTGTGACTTTGGAGGAACTGCTATGCTTGTCACTGCTGATCCAAGTAAGACTCTCAACTACCTTAAAAGCTCTACTCTATGAGAATACATTACAAATAACAGTTACCTCAACGATTATAGTTTCGCATTAATAGGCAAGAAGGGTTGGAAGTGCCTCCATTGACAGCGTGGCCTTGGCATGATCTAACTTATATACACTGGCAGTGTACCTTTAGTCCTGTGACATATCGTTGACTTTATCTGAACATTTTGACAGGTTATGATCAGTGCCGTTTCACCTGCAACTGATTGTGGAAGACAACATTTGAGATTGAGAGGACTCCAAGACTGGATAGGCAGATATTTGCATATGTTATTTTACTACGAAGGACTGGTGTGACCTCATAGGATTCTTGTCTGTTTTTTCTTTTTTGCTTCTTCATTTAAAAGAACTAGATCGTGATGTACTACTACTTCACAATTGAATGGGACATAATAGACGACCTTTAAATTTTTGTCAACTTTTGTCAATAAAGAAAGATGAAGCAAAAGCCTTTATCAAATAGTCCAATATCCAAAGTAGATACTCCCCAAGTGTAGAATGCCAATTCACTCATACCCCAGTTCCAACAGCTATGATTTTGCTCACCATAGCTTAGTCCGGTACATTAGCATCCAAAGTGGAAAATTCTGCTACTATACCATTAGTAAAATAGGTGTCTATTTCCTCTAACAAGGAAAGAGGATGATATGCATTCGTCCAACACATTGACAACTAGATGATCTGTGTGAAGCCGACCTATGGATAGAAAGAAAGATGCAGGAGAGGCAAATGAAAGAAGAAATCAAAATTTGCTTCGGGAGTGTGTTCCTTTACGACATTCAAAACTCAAAAGCTTTGTACGAACTTATGTGAGCAATGTTAACTGTGGATTCCAAAAGGCTATTTACTTCCCCTAACTTCAGTAACCTAACCCAGAAATTAAGCATAAGGCATGTGAAGCACCCATTGCTGAAAGCACATCGTGCTTTTGCAGTCCATAAGTTGATCTAAGTCAATGAAGTCATCTACGGGAGACATATTTGATAAGAGGTTTTGTCCATACTGGTATTCAAAAGAAAAAGGAATGGCTTTCACTTGCAGTGTGGGGAAGAAGTGAACTCTGCATATATGCGAATTCAATTAAGAAAACAAACTGCAACAGGAGCTTCAGTTGCATAAATATTTTACTTAAATTGCGATAGATTTCAAACCTTAAAAAAACTCTATTGGCAAGGTTAATTAAACTGGTCAAATACAGGACACATGACATCCTGGCGGTTTGCCACGATCAAGAAGACAAGAGATGACAAAACTTGGATGAGCAACTACGTAAAATGGAAGCTAGCAGAAAATTTCACTTCTTAAGGACATAACAGAAGGTTACCGTACATACATTACGTAATGCGGGAAGGAGCCCTTCGGATTCATGACAATATAAAAGTAACACAATGTGCCAATATATTCCGTCCATGGAACAACTTGCATGCTTCTCAAATCTACTCTCTTCCACATCCTTAACGGAGACACGCCTCCTGTACCAAACAGTATTAGGTAAGTACTGCTTTTTTGATTACTATTAAGCACAGTGATTATCCGCAAGATACCCTTGATGGCATTTCCAGGCCTCTACTACCCTACTTCAATGTGACTATTTCTAAGTTATAATAACGTCTATGACCATTTGAGCCAATCTCTCTTGTCATCTACCAAATCTTTGAATTCTCCGACGCCGTAATTCTTCCAATGATAGGTCTTGAATCTCATCTGTTGAACTAAGAGATAACAGCCCGTCGTCAGTTCGACTTGTGCCACACATTTCACAAACACTTAACCAGCCTGAATTATCAAATGTACATGCTTCGCATCTCCACAATTGAGATGTATTTCTTGTCTGTCTCCCACCAACGGTTCCTCTACCAGAAATTCTTGGTTGGCTTCGAAATAAGCACTTCACAAACCTTAAAGGCCAGTTCAGTGCATGGGTAAGACCCCTGATGATGTTCCCTAGTGGATTGGCACCCGAATACGATGCTTTTAAACGCAAAAACAGAAGGCCAGCAAGTATTCCACCAAGGTGGCCAAGAAATGAGACACCAGGGACAAACATTTGTATGAGAATGAGTTCTGCCCAGGCAGCGTAACGAGTAGGAACAAGCAGCCCATGCACATATGTATATTCATCTGATTGTGCATTGAGAATAACCTTCATGGCAAAGAGGACACCAGAAAAACCCACAGCATATTCCTTGTAGTAGGGTCTCTCATAGTCAAAGAACAAAAGAAGCGATTTTGCAAGCAATAGTGTAATGCCTTGGGACATAGCAACTAAGGCTGCAACGGTCGATGCAAACTCTGCACTTCCCATTGATGTCTCCAATTGTATCCCTTTCCACAGAAGTGAGAGCATATTGTAGACTAGGTGAGATTCGTTCACGTGGTATAATGCTGACAGGAAGAATCGTTTCAGGTCCTTGTACTGCATAACAAAGGTAAAATGTTTATCAGGTGAAGACGATATAATAGTTTGACACATGGCCTTCCAAACACCCTGACATACAGCTCAAGACAAGAGTTTGCAGTTATATGATTCACCAATAATACGGCAAAGCAGCAACATCAAATGCAATGGCAAAATGAATTTAGAAGCGCGAACATATCAAGTCCACGTGGCATGTATGTCCAAAAGTAGTATAGTATGAACAAATTCACAAAGTCTATACTTGATGCAAAATTCGTATTTTATTTCAGAAAATACCATAATAACGAAGCCAATGAAAGCATGCAAATTCCTGTACTAGCAAAAAAGTTACAATCTTTTATCAACACAGTCATTTATATCTTCTAAAAACTATATCAATAAAATGTGCAGCTTGCGAGCAAAAACTTATAACCTCAGACACACTTATCAGTTATAAAGAAGGATTGGCATGTCTTTCAGACTTTCAGTAATATTAGGGTCCATTACTTTTAAAATTTAGTTGTTCAAGCGAAGCCATTAATTTTCAGATATATTAAAACACAACCCTGATAGAGAAATCTGCATTTAGAAGGAATATAACACACTAATTAAAGAAAATATCTAGACCCTATAAGCTTATCTTTCAAAGAGAGGAAAGACATCGGAATCTTTTACTACACCTATCAAAACAACTCAGAGAAGCTTGTTCTTCCTAATAAGACAGTTTTCACAAAATATTCACAGCATAAAGAAACAAATTTAAGAGGAACAATAAAGTTACACTTTCAGCAGAATATGTTGAGTCAGGTAGTAAAAAGAGATACCCATTAATAAAAGATATTGGAATCTTGTTGCTATAAAAGAGAAACTCAAAACTAAACAAAGAATTCCAAGTTCATCACATGATAGAAAGCCAACAGCTGAACAAAAATAATTCACATGCCACATTACAGATTAGAGATGATGGTTATCTAAGGTTAGATTTAATGTGTTTAAGTTCAAATCCAAGGCTGTATATAATTCCCTATAACCTGTTCCACGTCTACACCATCTTCTCCCCTTTCCCACTCCAGCATGTATTTGTTGGATAAGTAATATGGCGGAGATGTGAGTAATCAAGAAGTCTACAGTAAAATTTAAAAAAAATTGAGCAATTCATTGGCAGCATATTTCTTGGATATGTAACACGGGGAAAATGTGAGTTGGAATGAAGTCCTCAGCAAAATATGAGAGGATCATCAAATGGTCGGCAGAGCTACTCCATCAGTGTACTTGGGGCTCTAAGAATCTTCACTTCAATAGCATCATAGAATGAACTACTGAAGCCAAAACTGAAAACAAATTGCCTATATTGATAGCCATTTACTGGTACACATCCATTCGCTGCTTTAACAGACTTTTAGTTTAATTCAAGAAATCTATCCTATGGTGAATGGTTGTATTGTAAATATGCAGTTACGAAAATAAGCTGATCGAAGTAATATTGCTATACCATTTAACACGATTTCAGGCCTTGAGATTATTTCAATATTGAACCCTGGAATCGTGAGAGTACCAAATTCAGCAGGTGTCAGAATCTATACATCGTGTTATCACTTAGCACAGCGGTGTTTCAACCAAACCAATGTACTTTACCATAGTTAAGTAATAAATAAGGTAAAAATGGACATTAGTTAACCATACTTAGGTGATAAAAGAGTATGTGAAACACATCTAAGTTAAAATCCTAAATCGGCTACAAAAAAATTGAAGGCGATGATAGGATTATACCTTAAGGATGAGGTGAGAATTAAACCAGACTTCAGTGATGGTAGGGAGAAAAGGATCAAGAAAACTGGGCCTTAAGTATATAATTGTATTAGCCGCAAGAAGTCCTGCTGTAACCGGCGGTTTCCTCTCCAGCCTGCAGTATTCGCTTACTGTATGCAGCGCTAATAGAGGTAGCATCCCACGTGATACTGAACCCCACCTGCCCCTTCCTCTTTCCATTGCTAATTTGTGTATTTTTTTTGAATCTGTAGGAACAAGAGAATTGATCCGAATTTGTACCGTTTTACTTTCTTTAAATTGTCACCGAGCGGTGGGAATTTGAATGAATTATGATTTCTGTTTACGAATCTTCGTCAACAAGAAAAGAGTATTCCAGATACTTCGTTTGCCTTCCTGTATCCAAAAAGGGGGCTATTCGGAATTGATGGGTCGATGACGTACCCAAGATTAGACCCGAGAAATTCAGTATTCGTGGTTAACGTTTGTTACCAAAAAGAATTTAATCTCTGTTTTCTTTTCTGATTTTCGGTTTTTTGAAAAAGAAAAATTCAACTGCTTTTTAAACAAACACTAGGGGTGAGTATTTGGATAATTCGGATTGGATATGAAAATTATAAAAATTTTAATTTTCAGATTCAAAAAATTATAACTTAAAATTCAATCCAAATAAATTCTAATTGAATCAATCTTTTTAAATTCGATTGTGAATTAATTGGTTTGATTATTTCGGAGTTTTAGTTTTAAGTGTATAGGTTAGTTTCACCTTCTTCTTACAAATTCGGATGGATAGTAAATAATGAGAAAATCTTGCTTGTCACAAACCATGCCAGATTACCTGAATTTTTGGCCAACTCTTGATAGATTGCCAAAATTTTGACAATAAATCCTAATAAAGCGCCAAAACTAGACGAGAGATATGTAAAAACTTTATTACCAAGTTTTGCTTTAAAATTAGTCTAAATCAACTACAAATTTGGTATATAACCTTTTAGTACCAATCCCAATAAATTTAATGGTTAAGTTCAACCTAAACCTCAAAGATCAGTAAACCCATTTTAACTTCTTCAACAAGTTTTTTAAGTTCAACAAAACTCAAAATGATGTTCTTTAATTTTCTCAAATCAAACCAGTTCAAATTATTAAGGATAGATGATATTAGTTTAAGGGAATATTACCCACTCATTTTCAACCATAAATAAGCAAATAAGTCTTCGATATTTTGCCGCACATATTTTATTATTTTTAATATAATTTATTAGAAAAAGGAGGAGGAAGGAGGAGAAGAAGAACCGAGAATGGAGACGAATAAGGAGATATTCTAAAACAATTTCTTAACATGGTCAAAAATTCAAAAATCAACCTTTAAGAAAGTTCTCCTGTAAAAATTCTTGAATGAGAAAATATCTTTAAGACCCTGTATTTTTATTAGGTGGCTAATATGGTATAGTGATAAATATAATAGGATATTGGTCTTAGCATTGACCATATGCACTTATGTCTAATGAGTAGAGCTAAGTAAAAGGTATAAAAAATTCTAAGTTTTTGAATATTCAAAAATTAAATGTCCAAAATCCAGAATCCAAAAGTTTAAAATATAGATTTTGTTATAAATATATTATATTATGGATGTTCATTTAGTACTCAATTGGAAATAAGTCTTATGAAGAAGCTTATCCTTTCGGTACTCCGTTATAGATAAATATTACTCATGGTAGAAGATTATCTATATCTGGCACAACAGCTTAGAGTAGCAGCTTACAAGCAGCTTACACAGCAGCTTGCAGTAGCAGCTTACACAACAACTTTCTTTCTTCTATAAATAGAGGAGAATTCAGTCCATTATGTACATAAGTTTGAAGTTTGAATAATAAATCAGTTTCTCTCTATACTTGTCTTTACTTTACTGTCTTTATTTTATAATATGTTATCAGCACGAGACTCTGCCATCTCGAGAAAATATTTTGAAAGTATCAGATGTATGAACTTTCTTTTTCTAAATAATGTCAAATCTTTCTAAACTTAAGTTTGTAGCTCTGAATATATCAGGCAAAAGCTACATGTCTTGGGCGCTTGATGCCGAAATTTATCTTGATGCGATGGGTCTGACAGACACCATCAACAATAAAAATCAGGCATCAAACCAAGACCGTGCCAAAGCAATGATATTCCTACGCCATCACCTTGATGAGGGCCTAAAAATAAAATATCTTACTGTTAAAGATCCAGTTATACTGTGGAATAATTTGAAAGATAGATATGACCACCTGAAGATGGCCGTTCTTCCACAGGCACGTTATGATTGGACTCATCTAAGTCTACAAGATTTTAAATCTATCAGTGAGTATAATTCTATTATGTTCAGAATTATTTCCCAATTGAAATTATGTGGTGATAATATTACTGATCATGATATGTTGGAGAAAACTTTCACCACTTTTCATGCCTCGAATATGCTCCTGCAGCAGCAATATCGAGAGATAGGATTCAAAAAATATTCTGAACTTATCTCACATCTTCTTGTAGCCGAGCAACATAATGGGCTATTAATGAAAAACCATGAAAGCCGATCTACTGGTTCTTGTCCATTCCCTGAAGTGAATGAGACGAACTTCCACCAAGCTAAGCGTGGAAGAGGACGTGGCCCCAGTTGTGGTCATGGTCGTGGTCGGGGAGAAAACTCTAATCGTGGTAATAACAATGCACCAAAGAACCCTACTCACCACCAGCAGAGGAAAAGGAAGGAACAAAAGCATGAAGCGGTGTAAGCAGCAAAGCCAGAAAATGCATGTTATAGATGTGTAGGAAAAAGGCACTGGTCACGTACATGTCGCACGCCAAAACATCTGGTTGAACTGTATCAAGCCTCCCTGAAGAAGACAGAGAAAAATGCTGAAGCAAATTTTATTTCTGAAAATAATTTAGACTTCATGCATTTGGATGTAGCTGATTATTTTGCACTCCCAGAAGGAGAAACAAGTCATGTGATCGGTAGAAATGTAAATATTTAAATTTTTATTGTTTGTAGTAGATAGTATGGTTATGTAATTGTTGTACATAAATAAAAGTTATGCTTTAAAAATGATGTTTACTATCATATTTATTTTGTTTATGTCATTTTGAAGAATATGGATAATTCTCAAATTATGTTTGGATCAAAGACCAATCATGAAGATATTTGTATAATTGATAGTGGAACAACTCATGCCATATTCAAAGATCAAAAATACTTTTCTTATTTGCATAAGGAAAAAGTAAATGTTTTAACAATTTCTGGTAATATAAGTTTGATTGAAGGCTTCGGAAGAGCTACTGTATTTCTGTCTAAGGGAATAAAACTTATTATCGACAATGCATTGTTCTCCTCAAAGTCCTAAAGAAACTTGTTGAGTTTTATAGATATCCGCTGATATGGGTATCATGTTGAGACAATAGATGAAATGCACGTGGAATATCTTTGTATTACAAAGAATATTTCTTGCCAGAAATGCGTTGTAGAAAAGTTACCAACTTTATCTTCTGGATTATACTATTCAAAGATTAGTACAGTTGAAGCACACTCTATAGTAAACCAGAAGTTTACTGATTCAAATATTTTTGTGCTTTGGCATGGCCGTTTGGGCCATCTTGGATCAATAATTATGAGACGAATTACTGAAAATTTGAGTGGGCATCCATTAAAGAACCTGAAGATTCTTACAAATGATGAATTTTCTTGTGATACTTGTTATCAAGGCAAAATGATCACTAGACCATCACCAATGAAGGTTGGCATTGAGTCCCTTGCCTTTTTAGAACGTATACATGGGGATATATGTGGACCTATTCACTCACCAAGTGGGCTGTTTAGATATTTTATGGTCCTAATAGATGCATCTTCAAGATGGTCTCATGTGTGCCTACTATCATCTCGCAACCTGGCGTTTACAAAGTTATTAGCCCAAATAATTCGATTAAAGGCACAATTCCCAGATTATCCTATAAAGGCTATTTGCCTTGATAATGCTAGAGAATTCTCATCTCAAGCTTTTGATAATTACTGTCTATCAGTTGGAATAAAATTTGAACATCCTGTAGCTTATGTTCATACTCAAAATGGCCTTGCAGAGTCGTTTATTAAACACATGCAATTGATAGCAAGACCACTACTTATGAAAACAAAATTATCCACTACTATTTGGGGCCATGCTATCTTGCACACAACATCGCTTATCCATCTCAGACCAACACATTATAATAAATATTCTCCGTCACAATTAGTTTCTGGTCATGAACTAAATATTACTCATCTACAAATTTTTGGATGTGTTGTATATGTGCCAGTAGAACCACCACAACGCAGTAAGATGGTCCCCCAAAGAAGGTTAGGAATATATATTGGGTTTGAATCACCCTCTATTATTCGCTATCTTGAACCATTGATGAGAGATTTATTTACTGCTCGATTTGCAAATTGTCGATTTGATGAAATAAATTTCCCACGATTAGGGGGAGAGAAAAAGGAAATCAAAAGAGAAATTGTGTGGAAAGTTTCATCATTATCTCACTTTGATCCACGTACCCCTATATGTAATCAGAAGGTCCAGAAGATTATCCATTTACAGAATATAGCAAATCAAATGCCAGACGTATTTACTGATTTGAAAAGGATAACTAAGTTGAATATCCCTACAGAGAATGTGCCTATCCGAATTGATGTCCCAGCAGGACCATCTACTAGCATGAGAGCTAGTGAACCTAAAGCACGTCTGAAGCGTGGTAGACCTTTGGGTTCTATGGATCGAAATCCTAGAAAAAGAAAATCGACAAATGATCAAAATGATATTATGAAGAGATATCCTGAAGAGACCCAAGATCTGATTAGTTCTAAGATTCCTGAAGAAATCAATGAACCCGAGACTCAAGTGAGTGAGGAACTTTTAATAAGTTCTACTGGTGATGGGATTAATTTAAATCGATCTGAAATAGTGGTGGATAATATTTTTGCATATAATGTTGCACTTAACATTATGCAAGATAGTGAGAATCTTAAACCCCGATCTGTCGAAGAATGTCGACAAAGATCTGATTGGCCAAAATGGCAAGAGTCAATTCAATTGGAATTGAAGTCACTTGCTAAAAGAGAGGTCTTTGGACCGGTAGTCCAAACACCTGGTGGTATAAAGCCAGTTGGTCATAAATGGGTTTTTGTGCGAAAAAGGAATGATAAAAATGAAGTTGAAAGATAAAAGTCTCGCCTTGTTGCACAAGGATTCTTACAATGACCTGGAGTCGATTATGAAGAAACATATTCACCAGTTATAGATTCCATAACATTTCTATATCTCATCAGTTTAGCCTTACGTGAAAGGCTTGAAATACATCTAATGGATGTGGTTACAGCTTATCTGTAAGGGTCACTTGATAATGAAATTTACATGAAAATCCCTAAAGGATTTAAAATGCCTGAAGCATATTCAAAATCTAGGAAAATGTACTCAATCAAATTACAAAGATCTTTGTACGGTTTAAAGCAATCTGGGCGCATGTGTTATAATCGCCTCAGTGAATATTTGCTGAAAGAGGGTTACATAAATGATGTTATTTGTTCATGTATTTTTATAAAGAAAATAGCTTCAGAATTTGTTGTACTTGTTGTTTATGTTGATGACATAAATCTTGTTGGAACTTCAGAAGAGCTCAAAAAGGCAATTGAATATCTTAAGAAAGAATTTGAGATGAAAGATCTTGGAAAGACAAAACTTTGTATTGGTCTGCAAATTGAACATTTAGTAGACGGGATCTTTATCCATCAATCTGCCTATACAGAAAGGGTCTTAAAACGCTTTTACATGGACAAAGTATACCCATTGAGTACACCAATGGTTGTTCGATCACTTGAAGTGAATAAAGATTTGTTCCGACCTCCAGAAGAGGATGAGGAACTCCTTGGTCCCGAAGTACTCTATCTCAGTGCAATTGGTGCACTAATGTATCTTGCTAATGCTACAAGGCCTGGCATAGGATTTTTTGTTAATTTACTAGCAAGATATAGTTCTTCTCCTACACGGAGACATTGGAACGAGATTAAGCCTATATTGCGATATTTAAAGGGAACTCTTGATATGGGTTTATTTTATGCTAACAAAGATAGTGCAGATCTTGTTGGTTATGCAGATGCAGGTTATTTATCTGATCCCCATAAAGCTAGATCTCAAATCGGGTACGTTTTTACATGTGGAGGTACTATCATATCATGACCCTCACTGTCGATAAACCGTATTCTATGTATAATATGAGGAGGAAAACCAGGGAAAAGGCAAAATCGGGCGTCATTGATTTTGATGCCGAGATCGCCAAGGCCCGTGAGCTGGAGTTAATTATCCGAAGGAGCCTCCGGGTCCAATATGATACAACTAACTCTTCTGGTTTCGGTTCCGATTCCGCGTTCTCGGAAACTGAGGAGGAACTTGAAGGTGATGATGATAAAGGCCAAGGTCCCGAGCCGGAGGCAGATCCGCCTTCTTCTCCTGGCGGCGCAAACGCTTCTCTTCCCCCAAATTCTAGGGACGCAGTAGTTTAGTTTTTGACTTTCTTTTCTCTTTGTTTTTCTTTTCATACTTTTGTACTTGTGCTACTTGGCATGTTTGTTATAGAAAAGTACTTTTTCGTTTATGCATTGCGCAAATTTTACTTTTTTGTGTCGAGTTATGCAAGGCCTTGGGTGTATTTTTCCCCGATAGCATTTGGATTCTAGACATAGATTCTTCCGAAACCAACCTTTTACTGTGAGGGTTTCATAAGAGAGGGCCCTCTTATGTTTACGGTGCTCTTGAAGAGAACGTCGCCTATTCATTCTGACACTAACATTTTGAAGTACTTGATTAACTTTCAAATGATAAAATCAATTCATCGTTTGGACAAGAAACAAGATAAAAATAAAAGGACTTTACTTTATTCCTTCCATGTTCAAAAGTACATAATCATTCATTGTAGCTGAAAAGAAATTGTCATTACTTGTGGCTAATTTGTATAACTTGTTTCTACGGGACTGGCCGCACAATCCCCAGTCCCGATGATATATCTTTGTTCCCGGATTTCGTAATCCCGGTTTCTGTGGCAATCAGGTTTCCATATTCTAATATCATTCCTCCCAGTGCTCGAATGCGAAGAATGCGAATTGGAACACTAGAAGTCTTGCTCCTTTGAAGATTCCACTAGTGAATGGTTGGATAATCTTTTGTCCGATAGCACACTTCATTTACCGTTTAGGAACTTTGCTACCTAGCAAAAGATTATCTAACCACCCCCTAGTGGCTTATGGTGAAGGGACACTCGTGAACGGTCGAGTAGCTTTTGGTCTGATAACAAGATTTGTTTCCCGTTAGGAACTTTGCTATCGAGCCAAAGACTATCTAACCATCCCATAGTGGTTTGTTGTTTCCGTGCCTTGTCATTTAAATTCTTATTTTTTCTGATGGTGCTTCCTTCGTAGTATGCTTTCCATTGCTGCCTTATTAAAAATCTTGCTAGAAAAACCCAGTTGGGACTAAAACTTGACGAAGGGAAAAAGAGTGCAACACATACTTTCAGTATAGGCGGTGCTTATCAACAATAGTACCTTTTGAGATGTGCCACATTCCAGTTGCTCGGCAATATTACTCTATCTTGATTTTTCAGTTCATATGATCCTTTCCCGGTGACAATTAAAACCCGGTATGGGCCTTCCCATATCGGACCCATCTTCCCTGCGTTGAGCTCTTGGGTGTTATGAGTCACCTTTCTTAAAATCAAGTCTCCCACTTTGAAATAATGGAGATTGGCTCTTCGATTATAGTATCTTTCTATTCTTTGTTTCAGGGCCACCATCCTTATACATGCCAAGTCCATGCATTCGTCAAGTAGCTTAAATCTAACCAACAATGCTTCATTATTTTCTTCTTCATCCGCCCAGAAGTATCTCATGGTAGGTTCTCCCACTTGTACCGGAATCACGGCCTCTACTCCGTATACTAGAGAGAAAGGTGTCTCTCTCGTGCTTGACTTGGCCGTCGTTCGGTTTGCCCATAGTACTCCCGGTGTCTCTTAGGGCCATTTGCCTTTGGCTGCTTCCAATCATTTTTTGTGATTTTGAATAGTTGTATTGTTTGTCGATTCCACTTGGCCATTTGCACTCGGGTGGTATGGAGGTGATGTGATCCTTTTGATTTTAAGTCTTTAAGTAATTTTGTGACCTTTGCACATATAAATTGTGGCTCATTATCGCAGGATATCTCCTTTGGTATCCCGAACCTGCAAATTATGTTCTCCTACAGGAAATCGACTACTTGCCAATTTTCTAGTAAGAACCTACTTCAATCCACTTAGAGAAATAGTCAGTTAGAATCAAAAGAAATCTTACCTTACCGGGAGCTGGCGGCAGCAAATCGACTATGTCCATCCCCTATTTCATGAATGGCCAAGGCGACAATACCGAATGTAACAGTTCTACTGGTTGATGCACCAACGGCGTATGGCGTTGACATTTGTCATATTTCTATGCAAATTCCTTAGCGTCTTGTTACATTCGGGGCCAGTAGTATCCTGTCCTAATTAGCTTTAGTACTAACGAGTCTGCACCCGAGTGATTTTCGCAGATTCTTTTGTGAACGTCTCTCATGACGTAATTAGTCTCGGGGGATCCTAAACATCGGGCCAACGGGCCTTGGAAAGACCTTATATACAATTGACCTCCCAAGAAGCTATAACGAGCTGCTTTGGTGCGAAGTGCCTGGGATGTCTTTGGGTCTTCGAGTAATTTGCCATGCTTAAGATAGTCGATGATCTCATTTCTCCAGTCCCAGAGCAAATTGGTGGCATTTACTTCATGATAACCGTCCACATCCAATACTAAATGCATGAGCCGTAAGACCATACCAGATCTAATTCCTTCATTTTTGTGGACGAGCCCAGATTGTCCAGTCCGTCTGCATCTGTGTTTTCTTCTCTCGGGATGTGGGTGATTGAGCATTCCCTGAACCGTGCGAGCAGAGTATGGAATATCACTACATATTATTGCATGCGTTCCTCTTTGGTGTCGAAGATCCTGTATACCTGATTTACTACCAGTTGGGAATTACAATTGATTTCAATGACCTCGGAGTCTAGTCCCCGGGCCAGCTCAAGTCCTGCAATCAAAGCCTCATACCCGACTTCATTTTTAGTCAATGGAATAGTTCTTATATCCTGCCTTAGGGTTTTGCCCGATGGCGTAATTAGTACTACCTCGAGTACAAACACTTTTATGTTGGAGGCTCCATCCGTGAACAAGGTCTAGACTCTTGATGTCGCTTCCGACACCATTGTCGCTTCTTTGGTGGCCAAAGGCAGCAATTCGGGACTAAAATAGGCCACGAAGTTAGCCAAAACTTGTGACTTGATTGTAGTACTAGGTTTATACTCTATGTAAAATTCACTCGTTTTGACTGGCCACTTGGCCAGTCGACCTAACAATTCAGGTTTATGAAGGATATTCTATAGGGGAAAGGTTGTCACCACAGCTATCGGGTGGAATTAAAAATAAGGCCTAAGCTTTCGAGCGGTAACTACGAGAGCTAAGGCCAATTTTTTGAGTTAGGGAATCCGCTCCCGTTAAAATTTTACTAACATAATAAATAGGAGATTACGTACCTTCATTTTCACAGACTAGAATGACACTTACTGCTACCTCTGACACTGCTAAGTAAATCAATAATTGTTTGCCTTCCTCCGGTTTCGATAGTAATGGAGGGCTCGATAAATACCTTTTAAAATCTTTCAAAGCCTGCTGGCATTCTGGAGTCCATTCGTAATTGTTCTTCTTTTTCAGAAGTGAGAAAATATGATGACATTTTTCTGAAAACCAGGAAATGAACCTGCTTAAAGTGGCCAGTCTTCCCGTTAACCTCTGAACCTCTTTCACATTTGATAGCTAGTCAGGAGTGCCCTCGATGGCTTTTATTTTATCGGGATTAACTTCAATCCCCCTTTGTGACACCAGAAACCCCAAGAACTTATTGGAGCAGACTCCGAATGCACACTTTTCGGGGTTAAGCTTCATGTTGTGCTTCCTTAGGATGTCAAAGGTTTCTTGGAGGTGTTTAAGATGATCACCTGCGTTCAAAGACTAAACCCGCATATCATCTATATAATCTTCCATTGTTTTCCCTATCTGTTTTTCAAACATTTTGTTCACAAGCCTCTGATAAGTGCCCCCGACATTTTTAAGCCTGAAAGGAATCACATTATAGCAATATGTACAGAAGTTCGTTATGAATAAAGTTTTTTCTTGATCCTCCGGGTTCATTTTGATTTAGTTGTACCTGGAATAGGCATCAAGAAAACTCATCAATTCGTGCTCGTCCATCACATCAGTCATTTGATCAATATTTAGCAATGGGAACGAGTCTTTTGGGCACGCCTTATTTAGATCCTTATAATCAATGCACATGCAATTTTTGTTTTTTGGAACTAGTACTACATTAGCTAGCCTATCAGGATACTTTACCTCCCGGATTGAATCGATATCAAGTAATCGAGTTACCTCCTCTTTGACAAACTTGTTCCTAACCTCGGCAATAGGGCGTTTCTTCTGCCTTACCAGAGAGATGTTGAGATCCAGGCTTAACTTGTGCACGACCACCTCCAGTGGTATACCTGTCGTATCCGTATGCAACCACACAAAACAGTATTAGATTTAAGAAATTCTATAAATCCTGAGATGAGCTCGGGGTTTAGTTATGTCCCCAAGTGAAATTTCATCTCCAAGAATTCCTTGAACAATGCGACTTGTTTGATCTCTTCTGCTATGGATTTGGTTGCGTCCGTTTCTTTTGGCACCTGGAAATACCTCGGAACCTGATAGGATTCTGACGACTCACCCCCTTTGTCGACATTGTTTGGTTCGGGAGTAGGCGTCGGTTCCTGTAATTGCTATGTCGCATGTTCCTTCCCTTTATTACTGGAAACTGAGATTGTGTTCATCTCCCTCGCTACTGGTTGATCTCCTCATATTTGTTTAGTTCACTCTGGAGTTGGGAACTTCAGAAGTGGATGGTATGTTGATGGCAGAACCTTTATTTCGTGTAACCGCGGTCTTTCAAGAATAATGTTATAGCTCATGTCACTATCTACTAAACAGGGTCATCTTCATTACCTCTTCGGCATTTGTGGGCAGCAGAATCTCCCCTCGGGTTGTCACGCTTGCTAAGTTGAACCCGGCGGGGAGTTTTGTGGATGGAATGATGTTTTTGATTAGCTTGGCTTGTTCTAGCACTCTCCATTGGATAATATTGGCTGAACTGCCAGGGTCCACCAAAACACGTTTAATTTTAAAATCCCAAACATTAAGAGAAATTACCAGGTCATCGTTGTGCGGTAGTAAGAGTCCATTGGCGTCTTCTTCTTTGAAGGTGATATCGTCCTCAGCGACTTCCCGGAGCCTTTTGCTATGGGTCACCGATACCTTTGTATTTTTTACAGCTGAAAAGGTTACACTATTAATCCCGTTCCCTTCGAAAATCATGTTGATCGTTAGACGGGGAGGATCTTCTTCTGTCTTCAAGGGTTTCACGTTATCCCGGTTGCGGCCGTAATTATTTTTAGCCCCATCGCTTAAGAATTAGCCGAGATGGCCATTTTTCAGCAATGTCACCATCTCCTCACGCAAAATTCGGCAGTCCCCAGTCAATTAGCCGTTAGTTCCATGATACTCACACTATAGGTTAGGATCCCTCTGACTGGGGTCGGATCTCATCGGCCTCAGGAACCGTTCTTCCTTAATGTTCCTCATCGCCGATACCAGTTCCACTATGCTGACATTGAAGATATATTCGAATAATCTAGGGTATGTGGAATCTCGGGAGCCCGATACATCTTTGTCCAACAACGATCTGTTATTCCGGCCACGATCAACTCTCCTATCGGTGGCGAACCTGTCCGCAGATCGGAAACCTCTGCCGCATCCTTCGGGCTTTTCGTATGGCAAAACCTAACCTTTAGTAGACCGTCGATCTGCGTCGAAAACAACCTTTAACTTTTCCTTATTCTTCTCTTAGTACCAACCCTTGATTGATGTCGGGAAACAAAGATGGTCATCCTCTATTCTTATTTTCGACTCGTAGCAATTGTGGACATCTGCCTATGTTGTTTCCTAGAACTCGAGCAGACTTTCCTTCAATTTCTGAGAAGCGTCATAGCTCCTCAGGTTCAGCCCCTTAGTAAATGCCTCGGCTACCTATTCATCTGCCAGGGCCGGTAGGAGCATCCTTTCCTTCTGAAATCTGGTCACAAATGCTCGCAGCGGGTCAGAATCTCCTTGTGCAATTCTGAATATGCCGGCCTTTCGGGCCTGCACCTTTCTGGCCCCGGCATGGGCCTTGATAAAAGAATCCGCGAGCATCTTGAAGGAATCTAGTGAGTACTAGGGTAAAAGTAAATACAATGTCAGGTCCCCCCGAACTTCTTCAGCAAGATTGTCTCAATCTCGTGCGGAGCTATGTCGTTTCCTTTCACCGCCATTGTATAGGTGGTGATGTGCTCCTAAGGATCTGAGGTCCTATCATATTTTGGCATGTTTGGCATTTTGACCGCTTTGGGATTGACTCCAGTTCCGCGCTTGGTTTAAATGGCAACTGGGTGTATTTCTTTGAGTCCTGTCCTTTCAATACTAGTGGTGCGCCCGAGATTTGGTCTATACGGGCAATTATTTCCCTCATAAACCGCATGAGCTCGGTTTTAAATGGATCATTTCCATTATCGTTACCAGATCCGCTACCGTTTCCTCTAGCCCCGTAGAAGCCGACCCCACCCCTAGGGGTATTGTTATCAACTCTTTGTGTTGTTTGGTTTGCGGGAGAACCGGGAAGAACTAGACCTCTTCCATTCACATTGTTTGAAGCACCCAACAACGCTTACCTCAACTCTGTTATGGTTTGATCTTGTCGCGAGAGATGACCCATAATAGTCATTTGTTGTTCCGTCAAGATTCTCACCATTTCCGAAACGTGCTCCTCTTCAGCATCATCAGGATTTGTCTCCCGAGCGTGTCATGGATATTGCCCGCCATGGACCGGCGTGGCTACATCCTCTTCGTTGCGAGTATCGCCGACCAAATCTCCATGTTGAGGTTGATTTCCTGGAGCCTCAATGTTGTGCGTGATATTGACATCGTTACCTGCCATTTTTTATGATTTTTCGCTACGAAACAAAGAATTAAACAGGTTAGTAATAGATGCAAGGATTAACTCAATTATGCAACTGTCCAAGCCCCATGATGGGCGCCAAACTATTTACCTGTAAAATGGTACAGTTAAATTAGTAACGTGGTTTATAGATAAGCAAATCGATTTGATCCCAAAATGATAAATAAATTAAATAAAATGGAAGACTTAGCGTTAAAATCGAGATAAGACAGTGAATATCTTGGTTCCAGGAGCAGAGCTTCCGAAGGCAATAACGCGAATATCAATAGACAAGAAATAAAGTATTATTGAGGTTTTGAACAATATATAGCATAAGTTTGTCAGAAAGTTCGTCCTCCTTACAATGGCTGTTGAAGTCACTATTTATAGATGCACCTAGGGAACAAGGTCCTAGGATCAAGCCCCACTTAAATGACAATTATAAGGGCCATTGATGAATGTGTAACGATATGCTATGAATACCAAAATTTTCTATAATGGACTGTGTATTTAATACTGCAGAATGTTGTTCATTGAATGCTATCATGTGGCAGACATTCGTTTGTCTTCATTAGCAATATTCCCTTCAGGGTCTACCCGATGCCAAGCAAAGATGCTATCTCCGGCCTTGGTTTTCACTTACCTCACTTTCCGTCTGTCTCCGGTTCCACGTGTCGCTTTATTATTCGTGTATTTAATACGAACTAATTTTACCCTATATAATTATCGAAGAAATAAAATCAACCATGTTCGTGGAAAAGTTTGAGGATGAAAAATTAAGCTGCAATCACGAAATAAATATGAACAAAAGATTTCATTAATATACATTGTAGGTATAATTCTATTTATCCTTGATTCTTTTCTCAAGATTATTTTTCGTTATTCGAGGAATGGAGCTGCGTGTTTCTCAAAAGTAGGATGATGCGGGCCTCCTTGAATGATATTTGATATCCAAGAAAGCCGGACAGTACTTCGGATCGGTCATGAATAACAACTTCTCTTGATCTCCCCTTATTGTTTCCTCAATCTAGGACCAAAGTGGAATATCTCTCGAGCGAAGGATGGTGTAGATTTTCTTAAAATATTTGATGATGAGGAAGCGCCTGACATCAGTCCGAGTTGATCTTGTTGCGTATCTGTTGCCTTGATTATTTTGTGAATATTATAAAAGTTAATAAAATTTTTGAGATGACTATTTAAGGGAATATGTACCCCTTCTATAAGGGTAAATTAGGGTTTAGAGTAGAGTATTCTCCAAAAAAATCCTTATCGGACCTTTAGATTTGAAGGGGTTGAGATCCCCTCCAGTAACATTTTGTCCATTTATTCTCAGTAGGGTCTTAGATGGTTGTCACGTTTACAATAGAGACTTTGATGGTGGTGATTTATTTTATCCCACTCAAGGACTAAATATAGTATAAGACCTAGGTTAATTAGATATATCCCTGTATTATTACCATGGATAGTTCCTTCCATTGCATCACCAGTAGTCCGGTACCACCAAAACAAGGTGCTATTTGTACATCGTGTCCATTTAAAATTTTGAATTTAAGAAAATGACTTTTTTAGATCCTTTATGTGTAAAAGAAAGACCTCTTATGTGTAAAAATAAATCTCCTATGTATAAAAAAAAAAAGGTATAGTTATAAAACTAAAAACAAAATTATAAAAAGCCAAAAAATCAATTGACCCACTCGTTATCACATAAAACAAGAGTACATAGCAGTGGAAAACAAAATAATAAGAAATCTTTTAGCCTAATCTAAGGTGTCGGATATCAACTTGTATCGTCAGTACTTGTCAGCAAAGAATGTCAATTTATTAGTAACATGTTTTCAGTGCCTTTCACTATGTATACTTCTAGTGGTCATAGTAGATGAAGAAATTCAAGAAAGATTGTATGAAAAATATTTTTCTATTAATTGTATCATTTGTACAGTGCTATTCGTATATTTATACAAAGAAAGAAAAGATTCCATCACTGCTATTCCTATCTCTACTAACAAACTGTGTAACCACTATATAAAATAAATACAAAAGCAAATCTATATACATGGTGTTATACTAAAATATCCTGACTTCTAACTTCTAGAACCATAACAACTAGCTACAAATTGTATGTATTATTATGTACATGTGTCCTCATCAGTGGCCATCAATTTAAGAGGAATAAAAAGAGTTTGAGATCATCAAATTGAACATATTCAGACATAACCTAAGTCCTTGAGTCCCACTATCTCCTCTATTTTGAGCCTTCGTCTGAATATTACAACTTGGCAGGGTCGGAGTAATTTTTCCGGCAACACCCCCCTCAAGTTGGAGACCCCCGATCAGACTCCCAACTTGCCCATCAAAGAACGAGGAAATGACCGGAGAGGGATTTTGTGAAGATATCAGCTATCTGAGATAAAGATGGAATAAAATATAAAGAAATCAATCTGTCCAACAATTTTTCACGAACGAATTGGCAATCAAGCTCGATATGCTTAGTTCGTTTGTGAAAGATAGGAATTTTCGCTATATGAGTTGCTGCTTAATTATTGTCACGAGCCGAAATTTTCCACCGACGGGATCGTGATGGCGCCTAACATTTCACTTGCCAGGCAAGCCAACGTTAGAGAATCATTAAACCATTTTCTTATTTCGATTCAGTAAATATCAATAATTAACTCAAATAAAATATAATAAGTGCGGAATATCATAAAACGGTATTAATTACTACCACCCGGATCTGGAGTCACAATTCACGCACATTCTAGAATTTACTACAAGTAATAGTCTGAAAGAAATACAACTGTCTGAATGAAAGAAAATTGTAGGACACAAAAGATAGACAGGGACTTCAAGGTCTGTGAATGCCGACAGATCTACCTTGAGTCTCCGGACATCGGACCAATAGCAAATCTCGATCAACCTGAGCCGGTAGCAAAATCTGCACAGAAAGTGCAGAGTGCAGCATCAGAACAATCGACCCCATATACTGGTAAGTGTCGAGCCTAACCTCGACGAAGTAGTGACGAGGCTAAGGCAAGGCACCTATAATCAACCTGTGAAATTTAACAGTGTATACGCAAATAACAGGAATGAAGAACTTAACAGGAAATGTCGAGAGGGGAGACATACTGAGGGGAATACAAGATAAAGAACTATAACAGAATGATCACCGGAGCAGTCAATATACCATGAATCAACAGGAATAGTGAATATAGTAAAGAAAAATGCACGGTATCACCCTTCGTACTTTTACTCTCAATCTTACCATAAAATTAATATAAATGGAATGGCATCACCCTTCGTGCTTTTACTCTCATATCATGGCACGACATCACCCTTCGTGCATTAATACTCACAATATAGCACGGCATCACCCTTCGTGCATTAACATTCACAATATGGCACGGCATCACCCTTTGTACATTAATACTCACAATATGGCACGACATCACCTTTCATGTATTAATACTCACAATATGGCACGGCATCACCCTTCGTGCATTAATACTCACAATATGGCATGGCATCACCCTTCGTGAATTAACACTCTCCCTTACCATAATGCAATGCATAAATAACAACATGGAGATAGAATAATAAGTACAAACCTTACTTCAGTATTTGATTCCATAATATCAATCTCAACCTTGAAATAAAAACTCAATTATCACCAGAAAATTTTCATAAACATGATAAGAATGATAATTTGAACAACACTAGTATAACACGTAGCAATTTGGCATAAGAATGAGACAATATAAGAAAAACAGGGAAACATGAAAAAACAGGTGAATTTGGCGGCGCATAAGTACTCGTCACCTCACATATATGCCGCTCACATGAATTTCACTTAACAAATAATCTAAGGTTCTTAATTCCCTCAAGTCAGGGTTAGACACAACACTTACCTCTCTCCGAAGGCCACTTAATTCTCAATCACAGCTTTTTCTTTGGAATTCACCTCCAAACCAATCGTATCTATTAAAAAATAACTCAATAATATACAATATTGCTAAAGGAATCAATTATATTGCATAAATTAAATTTTCCAATTTTTCCTCCAAAAAGTCAAAAAATCGACCCCGGGCCTACTTGGTCAAAACCCGAGGTTCGAACCAAAATATCTTTACCCCATTCACCCCCGAGCCCGAATATATAATTATTTTTGGAATCCGACCTCAAACTGAGGTCTAAATCCCCAAATTTCCGAAATTCCTATTTTCTACCCTAACCCCTAATTCTACCATGAAAGCTCTAGATTTTAGGTTGAAAATTCAAGAAATGTAATGGGTAATTGAAAGAAAATGGTTTAGAATCACTTACCAACAATTTGGGGAAGGAATGACTCTTGAAGAATCGCCTCTCACCGTTTGGTTTTGAGAAAAATGAGTTTTTGGCTAAAATCCCGTTTTTGGGTTCTGTTAAGTATTGGGCGACAGTGTTCATCGCGTTCGCGAGAGCACTGTCGCGTTCGCGAAGTGTATGGGCTGCCAAGCCTTCACGTTCGCGAGGCAGTGCTCGTGTTCGCGTAGGCTATCCTTCCCTGGCCTTCGGGTTCGCGAGACATTGCTCGCGTTCGCGATGAAGAAAAGGCTGACTCCCCCTCCCCAGTACCTAACACTACGCGTTCGCGATGGGTTTGTCGTGTTCGCGACGGGTAACGCCCCCATCGCTTCACGTTCGCGACCAAGCCTTCCCGTTCACGAAGAAGAAATCCTCAGCTGCCCAGTTTACTCTTCGCGTTCGTGAGAGGACCTTCGCGAACGCGAAGAAGGATATGCCAGACACCAGAATCTATAGAAAACCAGATTTTCTAAAGTCCAAAACATCCCATGGCCTATCCGAAACTCACCCGACCTCTCGGGGCTCCAAACCAAACATACACACAAGTCCAAAAAATCATACGGACTTGCTCGAGCGATCAAATCGCAAAAATAATACCTAGAACGCTAAATTTAGCACCAATTCAAATAAAATTCTCAAGAACACTTTAAAATTTCTAATTTCTCAATTGGACGTCCGAATCACATTAAATCAACTCCATTTCTCACCAAATTCCACAGACATGTCTTAAATATCATAATGAACCTGTATCGGACTCCGGAACCAAAATACGGACCCGATACTAATAATGCCAAATATCAATCAATTCTTAAAAACAAATAATTTTAAAACTTTTAATTTTCATCAAAAATTCATAACTCAAGCTAAGGACCTCCAAATTCGATTCCGAGTATACGCTCAGGTCCCATAATTCGATACGGACCTATTGGAACCGTCAAAGCACAGATCCGGATCCGTTTACCAAAAATATTGACCGAAGTCAACTAAAATCAACTTTTAAGACAAAAATTCTTATTTTCATTAGTTTTCAACATAAAAGCTTTCCGGAAACCTGGCCGAATTACGCACGCAAATCGAGGAGGGTAAAAATGAGATTTTGAAGGCTTAAGAGCACATATTCGAGTTCTAAAACATAAGATAACCTTTTGGGTCATCACATTCTCCACCTCTAAAATAACCGTTCGTCCTCGAACGGACATAGAAAAGTACCTGGGCTGGTGAAAAGGTGGGGATATCTACTCCGCATATCGGACTCGGACTCCCAAGTAGCTGCCTAAATAGGCTGACCTCTCTACTGCACTCAAACTTAAGGGTAACTCTTTGATCTCAACTGGAAAACTTGTCGGGCTGGAATTGACACCGGCTCCTCCTCGTAAGTCAAATCCTTGTCCAACTGGACAGAGCTGAAATCTAACACGTGGGACGGATCGTCGTGATACTTTCGAAGCATGGACACATGAAATACCGGATGAATATCTACTAAACTAGGTGGCAACACAAGCCTGTAAGCCACCTCTCTCACTCTCTACAGAATCTCAAAAGGTCCAATATACGTAGGGCTCAACTTACCCTTCTTTCCGAACCTCATTACAACCTTCATGGGTGATACCCGAAGTAACACTCTCTCTAACCATGAATGCAACATCACTAACTCTACGGTCGGCATAACTCTTCTGCCTGGACTGAGCTATGCGAAGTCGATCCTGAATAATCTTGACCTTATCCAAGGCATCCTGTACTAAGTCTGTGCCCAACAACCGAGCCTCTCCCGGCTCAAACCACCCAACTGGCAACCTACACTGTCTACCATATATAGCCTCATAGGGAGCTATCTGAATTCTCAACTGGTAGCTGTTATTCCAGGCAAACTCCGTTAACGGCAAAAACTGATCCCAAGAACCTCCAAAGTCAATAACACAGGCGCAGAGCATATCCTCAAAGATCTGAATAGTACGCTCGGACTGCCCGTCCGTCTGAGGATGAAATGATGTGCTCAACTTAACCCGCGTACCCAACTCACGCTGAACTGTCCTCCAAAAGTGCGAGGTAAACTGCGTACCTCGATCAGAAATGATGGACACGGGCACACCGTGAAGATGAACGATCTCACGAATATAAATCTCTGCCAACCGCTCCGAGGAATAGGTAACTACCACAGGAATGAAATGCATTGACTTAGTCAGCCTGTCCACAATGACCAAAACTGCATCGAACTTCCTCTGTGTCCGTGGGAGTCCAACAACAAAGTCCATAGTGCTATGCTCCCACTTCCACTCAGGAATATCTAACCTCTAAAGTAAACCACCAGGTCTCTGATGTTCACACTTTACCTGCTGGCAATTTAGGCACCGAGCTACATAGGCAACTATGTCCTTCTTCATTTGCCTCCACCAATAATGCTGCCTCAAATCCTGATACATCTTGGCGGCGCCCGAATGAATAGAATACCGGGAACTGTGGGCCTTCTCAAGAATCAACTCACAAAGTCCATCCACATAAGGCACACAAATACGACCCTGCATCCTCAAAACTCTGTCATATCCAACAGTAACCTGCTTGGCCCCACCGTACCGCACTGTGTCTCTAAGGACAAGTAAATGAAGATCGTCATCCTGCCAATCTCTGATGTGCTCAAACAAAGAAGACTGAGCAACTATAAAAGCTAGAACATGGCTGGGCTCAGAAATATCCAACCTCACGAACTGGTTGGCCAAGGCCTGAATATCCAATGCAAGCGGTCTCTCACCAACTGGAATATATGTAAGGCTACCTATACTAGCTGATTTTCTACTCAAAGCATCGGCCACCACATTGGCCTTCCCAGGATGATACAATATGGTGATATCATAGTCTTTCAATAGCTCCAACCACCTTCTCTGCCTCAAATTGAGTTCCTTCTGCTTGAACAAATACTGCAAGCTCTGATGATCAGTGAATACCTCACATGGCATGCCGTAAAGATAGTGCCTCTACATGTTCAGCGCGTGAACAATGGCTGCCAGCTCTAGATCATGAACATGGTAATTCTTTTTGTGAACCATCAGCTGACGCGAAGCATATGCAATAACCTTGCTACCCTGCATCAATACCGCACCCAGACCAATACGGGATGCGTCACAATATACTGTATAAGATCCTAAACCTGTGGGTAACACCAATACCGATGCCGTAGTCAAAGCAGTCTTGAGCTTCTGAAAGCTCGCTTCACACTCGTCTGACCACCTGAACGAGGCACCCTTCTGGGTCAATCTAGTAAACGGGGTTGTTATGGATGAAAACCCCTCCACAAATCGACGGTAATAGCCCGCCAAACCCAGGAAACTACGGATCTCTGTAGCTGATATGGGTCTAGGCCAGTTCTAGACTGCCTCAATCTTCTTAGGATCCACCTGAATACCCTCTGCTGATACAACGTGACCTAAGAAAGTAACTGAACTCAACTAAAACTCGCATTTTGAGAACTTAGCATATTTTCAGAGTCTGAATAACGATCCGAAGGTGCTGCTCATGCCCCTCTCGACTGTGGGAGTAAATCAAGATATCACCAATAAACACAACCACAAAGAAATCTAAGTAGGGTTTGAACACCTGCTTCATCAAATCCATGAATGCTGTTGGGGCATTTTTCAGCCCAAATGACATCACTAGAAACCCATAATGCCCATACCGAGTTCGAAAAGCTATCTTAGGAACATCAGATGCCCTAATCCTCAACTGATGGTAGCCAGATCTCAAATCAATCTTTGAAAACACCTTGGCACCCTGAAGCTGATCAAATAAATCATCAATCCTCGGCAATGGATATTTATTCTTGATGGTGACTTTGTTCAACTGCCGATAATCTATACGCATCCTCATCGATCCATCTTTCTTCTTAACAAATAACACAGGTGCACCCCAGGGCGAGACATTAGGTCTAATGAAGCCTTTATCAAGCAAATCTTGCAATTGCTCCTTCAATTCTTTCAACTATGGTGGGGCCATGCGATATGGAAGAATAGAAATAGACTGAGTTCCCGGAGCCAAATCAATGCAGAAATCAATATCCCTATCGGGTGGCATCCCCGGCAGGTCTGCAGGAAACACCTCTGGAAACTCACGAACAACTGGCAGTGAATCTATGGAAGGAACCTCCGCACTAAAATCGCGGATATAAGCCAAATAAGCTAGACACCCCTTCTCCACCATATGCCGAGCCTTCACATAAGAGATAACCCTGCTGGCAGAATGGCCAAGATTTCCTTTCCACTCTAATAGAGGTAACCCCTACAAGGCTAAGGTCACTATCTTGGCGTGAAAATCTAATATAGCATGATAAGGTGACAGCCAATCCATACCCAGTATGACATCAAAATCAACCATGTCGAGAAGTAGAAGATCTACACGAGTCTCAAGACTCCCAATGGTGACCACACACGAACGATAAACATGATCTAAAATAATAGCATCTCCCACTGGTGTGGACACATACACAGGAGCACTCAAAGAATCACGGGGCATAACTAAATAGGAAGCAAAATAGGATGACACATAAGAGTAAGTAGATACCGGATTAAATAGAACTGAAGCATCTCTACTGCAAACTAAAATAGTAGCTGTGATAACAGCGTCAGATGACTCAGCCTCAGGCCTGGCTGGGAAAGCATAACACCGGGGTTGGGCCCCACCACCCTAAACTACGTCCCTGGGACGGCCTCTAACTGGTTGGTCTCCACCTCGAACGGCCTGACCTCCACCTCTAACAGTCTGGCCTCTACCTCTGGCTGGCTGAGCAGGTGGTGCAGCAACTGGTGCCGGAACCATGGCACGAGAACTCTGATGTTGTGAGCTGCCCGTTGCCCTAGGGAAATATCTAGCAATGTGCCTCAGATCACCACAAGTATAACATAACCTCGGCTGCTGTGACTGCTGTCCCTGAAACTGACCCTGTCGACCTGAATAATAACCTTGATAACTCTGGAGTGGAGGTGCACTAATATGTAGGCTAGCTGGTCCGAATAATGTATCTGAGGGCCACGACCACCTGAGGCACCGTGGGATGCCTGAAGCGCTGAATGAAATGGTCTGGGAGGATGGCCTCTACCAAAAGTACTCTTGCCTCTAAATGAGGAACCGTTAAACTCACCAGAATGACGAGGCCTCTTGTCAGACCCCTGACCTCCCTGAGTAAGAACCATCTCGACTCGTCTGGCGACATTAGCAGTCGCCTGAAAATAAATCTCACTCTCAGTCTCCTTAGCCATCTGCAATCTGATAGGTTGAGAAAGTCCATTAATAAACCTCCTCACCCTCTCTCTATCTATCGATGGGAAGCAGAAGAATGGCATGACGGGCCAAATCCACAAAACGTGTCTCATACTGAGTAACAGTCATACTGCCCTACTGGAGACGCTCAAACTGACAGCGACGCTTCTCTCTCAATGTGATAGGCAGAAACTTCTCTATGAAGAGTTGAGAGAACTGGTCCCAAGTAAGAGCAGGCGACCCAGCTGGTCTGGTCAACAAGCAATCTCTCCACTATTTCTTGGCGGAACCAGTCATCTGAAATACAACAAAATCGACCCCATTGGTCTCCACTATACCCATGTTCCGTAGAACCTCGTGACAGCTGTCAAGATACTCCTGGGATCCTCTGAAGGAGCACCACTGAAGTGAACAGGAAAGAGGTTGATAAACCTGTCCAATCTCCATAACGCCTCAGAAGACATAGCTGACCCATCTCCGACCTGTTCCGCAATAACCAGCTAAACTAATCCGACTGGATAAGTTACTGGAGCCTGATACTGGGGAGTTATTTGCTACAGAGCAGGAGTGGTGGGAGTCTGGGCTCCTCCTCCAGCCTGAGAGACTGCTGGTGCCATGGGAAATGCGCTAGTCTGGGTCACACTCTCCATAAGGCCCACCAAACGGACCAAAGCGTCCTCAAGTACTTGGGTAGCAATGAACCCCTCCAAAACCTGAGCTGGTCCGACAGAAACAGTCTGGGCTGGAACCTCCTTGTCAAGCTCTATCTGAAGCTCCACTGATGGGCTACTGCTCGGGCCCAAGGCTGACCCCTGCCCCTGCCTCGGCCTCTGGCACGGTCTCGGTCTCGACCTCTGTCCCGCGTAGGAACTGTCACTGGAGGCTTTCGCTGTTGCTCAGTAGAGGAAGCGGTACGTGTTCTCGCCATCTGTTTGAGAATAAAAGTAGAAGAGTTCAATCAGTATTGAGAAAGCAAAATCGCACGACAGAGAAGAAAAGAAGTGAAACTTGTTCCTAAACTTCATAGCCTCTGGAAGATAAGCACAGACGTCTCCGTACCGATCTTTCAGACTCTACTAAGCTTGCTCATGAATCGTGATACCTAGGCAACCTAGTGCTCTGATACCAACTGTCATGACCCAAAATTTCCCACTGACGGGATCGTGATGGTGCCTAACATTTCACTTGCCAGGCAAGCCAACGTTAGAGAATCATTAAACCATTTCCTTATTTCGATTCAGTAAATATCAATAATTAACTCAAATGAAATATAATAAGTGTGGAATATCATAAAATGGTATTAATTACTACCACCCGGATCTGAAGTCTCAATTCACGAACATTCTAGAATTTACTACAAGTAATAGTCTGAAAGAAATACAACTGTCTGAATGAAAGAAAATAGTAGGACATAAAAGATAGACGGGGACTTCAAGGTCTGTGAACGCCGACAGATCTACCTTGAGTCTCCGGACAGCGGACCAATAGCAAATCTTGATCAACCTGAGCCGGTATCAAAATCTGCACAGAAAGTGCAGAGTGCAGCATCAGTACAACCGACCCCATGTACTGGTAAGTGTCGAGCCTAACCTCGACGAAGTAGGGATGAGGCTAAGGCAAGGCACCTACAATCAACATGTGCAATTTAACAGTGTATACGCAAATAACAGGAATGAAGAACTAAACAGGAAATGTCGAGAGGGGAGACATACTGAGGGGAATACAAGATAAAGAACTACAACAGAATGATCACCGCAGCAGTCAATATACCATGAATCAACAGGAATAGTGAATATAGTAAAGAAAAATGCACGACATCACCCTTCGTACTTTTACTCTTAATCTCACCATAAAATTAATATAAATGGCACGGCATCACCCTTCGTGCTTTTACTCTCATATCATGGCACGACATCACCTTTCGTGCATTAACACTTACAATATGGTACGACATCACCCTTCGTGCATTAACATTCATAATATGGCACGTCATCACCTTTCGTGCATTAATACTCAAAATATGGAACGACATCACCCTTCGTGCATTAATACTCACAATATGGCACAACATCACTCTTCATGCATTAATACTCACAATATGGCATGACACCACCCGTTGTGCATTAACACTCCCCCTTACCATAATGCAATGCATAAATAACAACAGGGAGATAGAATAACAAGTACAAACATTACTTCAACATTTGATTCCATAATATCAATCTCAACCTTGAAATAAAAACTCAATTATCACCAGAAAATTTCCGTTAACATGATAAGAACGATAATTTGAACAACACTAGTATAACACATAGCAATTTGGCATAAGAATGAGACAATATAAGAAAACCAGGCAAACATGGAAAAACAAGTAAATTTGGCGGCGCATAAGTACTCGTCACCTCACATATATGACGCTCACATGAATTTCACTCAACAAATAATCTAAGGTTCCTAATTCCCTCAAGTCAAGGTTAGACACAACACTTACCTCGCTCCGAAGGCCACTTAATTCTCAATCACAGCTTTTCCTTTGGAATTCACCTCCAAACCACTCGTATCTATTCAAAAATAACTCAATAATATCAAATATTGCTAAAGGAATCAATTATATTGCATAAATTAAATTTTCCAATTTTTCCTCCAAAAAGTCGAAAAATCGACCCCGGGCTCGCTTGGTCAAAACCCGAGGTTCGAACCAAAATATCTTTACCCCATTCACCCCCGAGCCTGAATATATAATTAGTTTTGGAATCCGACCTCAAACTGAGGTCTAAATCTCCAAATTCCCGAAATCCCTATTTTCTACCCTAACCCCTAATTCTACGATGAAAACTCTAGATTTTAGGTTGAAAATTCAAGAAATGTAATGAGTAATTGAAAGAAAATGGTTTAGAATCACTTACCAACAATTTGGGGAAGGAATGACTCTTGAAGAATCGCCTCTAACCGTTTGGTTTTTGAGAAAAATGAGTTTTTGGCTAAAATCCCGTTTTTGGGTTCTGTTAAGTGTTGGGCGACAGTGTTCATCGCGTTCGCGAGAGCACTGTCGCGTTCGCAAAGTGTATGGGCTGCCAAGCCTTCGCGTTCGCGAGGCAGTGCTCGTATTCGCATAGGCTACCCTTTCCTGGCCTTCGCGTTCGCGAGATATTGCTCGCGTTCGCGATAAAGAAAAGGCTGACTCCCCCTCCCCAGTGCCTAACACTATGCGTTCGCGATGGGCTTGTCGCGTTCACGAAGGGTAACGCCGCCATCGCTTCGCGTTCGCGACCAAGCCTTCGCGTTTGTGAAGAAGAAATCCTCAGCTGTCCAGTTTACTCTTCGCATTCGCGAGAGGACCTTCGTGAACGCGAAGAAGGATATGCCAGACACCAGAATTTGCAAAAAATCAGATTTTCCAAAGTCCAAAACAACCCGTGGCCTATCCGAAACTCACCCGAGCCCTCGAGGCTCTAAACCAAACATGCACACAAGTCCAAAATTATCATACGGACTTGCTCGCGTGATCAAATCGCCAAAATAACACCTAGAACTCTAAATTTTGCACCAATTCAAATGAAATTCTCAAGAACACTTTAAAACTTCTAATTTCTCAATTGGACGTCCGAATCATGTCAAATCAACTCCATTTCTCACCAAATTCCACAGACATGTCTTAAATATCATAATGAACCTGTATCGGGCTCCGGAACCAAAATACGGACCCGA
Source organism: Nicotiana tomentosiformis (assembly GCF_000390325.3). Classification (NCBI taxonomy): domain Eukaryota; kingdom Viridiplantae; phylum Streptophyta; class Magnoliopsida; order Solanales; family Solanaceae; genus Nicotiana; species Nicotiana tomentosiformis. The sequence goes on along the minus strand of NC_090816.1, from coordinate 40,957,478 downwards.
TACTAACAATGCCAAATATCAATCAATTCTTAAAAACAAATAATTTCCAAACTTTTAATTTTCATCAAAAATTCATAACTCAAGCTAGGGATCTCCAAATTTGATTTCGGGTATACGCCGAGGTCCCATAATTCGATACGGACGTACCGGGACCGTCAAAGCATGGATCCGGGGTCCGTTTACCAATAATATTGACCGAAGTCAACTAAAATTAACTTTTAAGGCAAAAATTTTTATTTTTATTACTTTTCAATATAAAAGCTTTTCAGAAACCTGTCTGGACTGCGCACGCAAATCGAGGAGGGTAAAAATGAGATTTTTAAGGCTTAAGAGCGCAGATTCGAGTTTTAAAACATAAGATGACCTTTTGGGTCATCACAGTTATCAAAATGCAAAGCCACCGGCAAAGATGGAGGAATACTGATATCTTGAAGAAGACGAACTACCCAGGAAAATTTAGCCACCAATCGACGCATTGATCTGTACTTCGCTTCGGCCGAGGAAAGGGCAACAACCTGTTGTTTTTTCGATTTTCATGAAAGTGGAGAACCGTACTATGCTTAAGAAAAATCCACTAACCAAACATCGAGAATTAGAACAAGCAGCCCAATCAGAATCACAGTAGGAAACCATTTAAAAAGAAGAATTTGGAGACATAAAAAGTCTAAGCCGTGGATCTTTACACAAGTATCGCGGAGTATGAAATGATACCTGATAATGCCCTGTACAAGGCATTTGCATGTATTGACTAAGTGTCTTCACAACAAAAGTGAGATCTGGTCGTGTATTAGTTAAAAATTTGAGCTTGCCAATCAATTGATGATAAGTTATAGGATCATAAAGGGGAGTGCCACACTCAAAATAGAGCTTAAGAGACGGATCAAGAGGAGAAGAACCACGTCTAGAAGACAAGCAATCAAACTCAGTGAGGAAGTCCAGAGCAAATTTTCGCTGGGTAACCACAAAGCCATTCTCTACTCGTACAAGTTCTAATCCCAAAAAATAATGCGCCTCACCCAAATCTTTGATTATGAATTCAGTGTTCAAGAAATGTTTAATGTCTGCAACTTCTTTGGCATTGTTCCTAGTAATTAAGATATCATCGACATAAACTGCAAGTATAGTGACCAATTCACCAGAGATCTTAAAAAGGAGGGAATAGTCATTAAGGGATGACTTAAAACCCCTTGTACCTAAAGCATTAGATAAACGAGCGTACCATTGGCAAGATGCTTGTTTAAGACCTTACAACAACTTGCGTAGTTTACAAACTAGAGATATAGAAGGAGGAGTTAAATCCTGGAGGAAAGTGCACGTAAACTTCTTTATCTAAATCGCCATGTAAGAAGGCGTTGTTGACATCCAGCTGGTACAATTTCCAATTTGTTTTCACTACAATGGTAAGAATACATCGAACTATTGTCAGTTTTACTACTAGCGAGAATATTTCTGTATAATCAAACCTTCAATTTATGTAAACCCTCTGATAACAAGACGTGCCTTTAATCTTTCTACGGATCCGTCTGACTTTAACTTCACTTTATATATCTATTTGCAAGGCAAAACCTTCTTTCCTTCAGGCAAAGTTTTGGATTCTTGTGCCTCAAGTTCTCTTTCCATAATAAGTTTCCAACCTAAATCCTTGCCTACCTGATGGTAAGAAGTGGGTTCTTGTATTTGACATATGGAATTTTTCAATGTCTAATTATATTCTGTTAGGCAGAAAAGGCTAAAGAATGTATGGGAAGTAAAGGGGGATTAGGAGAATAAGTAGAATATGCAGCATTACAAATATAATATGACAAATAGACTAGTTGGTGATGCCCTCTTTATGATCACCTCAAAACTAGCCCTGGTAGGAAGGATAAGACTACTGATGGAGGTGTAGTTTGAACTGGGGAAGGGGATGCAATAGGACTAGAAAGAGGAATAGGAGAGGAACTAGGACAGAAATGAGATGGTAGTTGTTGAACATGTGAATTATGAGAGTAAGCATGATGAAGCCGTGGGTTAACAAATTGAGAGTAGAAGACTCAGGAGTAGGGGGGAAGCTGGCAGGAAATAACTTAGACAGTGGAGCAGAATAGGAGAAAGGAAAAATAGTTTCAGCAAATCTCACATCCCTAGAAACAATGACCTGATTAGAGAGTAAATTTAGAATCCTATACCATTTCTTCCCAAATGAATATCCAAGAAAAATAGCAGGAATTTCTATAAGATCAAGCTTATTCCTATATCGAGACAAGGTACAACTAAAACATAAACATCTAAAAGGCCTAAAAGAGTGATAAACTGGTTATTTATAAAAAAGAAGTTGATATAGTGATCTATTTTAAAGTACCTCAGATGGAAACCGGTTTATCAAGTAGGTGACAGTCAATAAAGAGTCCCCCCCAAATTTCTTAGGGGCATGTGACTGAAAAAGAAGGGCTCTACAAGTTTTCAAAAGGTTCCTATGTTTGTGCTCTACAACACAATTTTGTTGTGATGTTACAACACAAGAGGTTTGATGGATTATGCTTTACGAGGAGAGAAAATCATTAGGAATTTGACATGTACCCAACTCAAAAGCATTATAAGATCTTATAACATTAACCTTAGCAGAAAATTATCTTTCAATAAATGCTAAGAAATATTTTAATGTGGAAAATGTACTGGATTTAGTATTGAGAAAAATTGTTCAAGTGCTTTTGGAGAAATCATTAATAATTATGAGAAAATACCTCTCCCCTTTGTAAGTTGGAGTTTTATATGGTCCCCGTATGTTTATATGAATAAAATCAAAACATTTTTTAGATCTGATAGTGCTAATGAAAAAAGGAAGTTTGGATTGTCTAGCTAAAGGACAAATGGCACAGGGGAATTGTTGCACCCTATTTTGTGTGAGTCAAAACAAAATTCAAATAGTGTCTGTGTTGATGATAAAAGAGAGTTTCCACCTAATATTTAAAGGTATACTAGAGTCCTATTTGTTTATTAGATTATTATCCTATTGGTCTACTAACCAGTGAGATTTGGGTAAGGATTTTTGTTCTTGTAAGGAGAAGATGTTAGACACTTCCTAAAATCTATCTGAGGTAGCTCCATAGGACTTAGACTAGGTTCGAGAAATTAAATATCTATATTCTACTTTAGCTAGTACTAAATGTGTGTGACTTACTCTATGTTATATATTTGTTTTAAAAAAAACTTATCATTTTGAAAGGAAATAATATATGTACTTTGAAAAGAGGATCTAGGTTTAATTTGTAAAAGCCCTTTGAAATGTTTGCATCTACATGATTGAAGAGATTTTAAAAATGTCTATATAACATTTACACCTACAAGATTTGCAAAGACGTAACATGTGGCTTTGTTTAAATAACATGGTTACTTATAAAAGTCTAGTAGAGTAAAGATTATTAGAAATGGGACTTGAATATACCTTTGGGAATTTGTTTCAATTTATAGTAACGTGTTTGAAGAAAAAAATCGCTAAAAGTTTAATAGTCCTTGATTCTAACCGTGTTGATTTTGTTATAGAAAAAAAACTGACATTGAAATCTCCCTTTCAATTCCGGCTTTAGAAGAAGAATTGCTTGCTTTTCAAATTTGTTTTGAACTTCAAAAACTCCATTAAAATGGCTAGCATTGATAAAAATAAAATCTTATGTAATGAAGGATAAATGATCAAAATGCCAAAATTTTATAGCTAATCCTAATGTAACAGTGATTCGTTTTATTACCTATGGATCTTGGCTTGCCTAGGTTCCTAAAAGGCTTAAGGAGAATAAAACATTCAATCAATATCATTAGTGTTATACACATGTAAAAAAAAAGATATCAAACTCAATTCATTTAATAGTGAGGAAGGAAAGGAAACTGGACTCAGTAGTTTGGTCCTGGAGAAGGTTAAGCCCAGCGAACAACAGACAAACAACAACGACTTTCATGACTTCATACTCAAAGGCTGGAACTTGGGTCTAAGTCTTGAAAAACTCAGCGTGCCCAGTTCAGTTACATGGTCAAAAGAAAAAGGCAGAAATTAGTGACAAAGCCCAAAATGATATTTAAATGCAGATAAGATCAAACATAAGACTTAAATAAAACTGTAACAAATATTTGTGGTTAAGAATGTAAATAAAACTGTGTAAGATCGAGCAAAGTAAGAAAAATTATAATGAAGCCCTTTTCTTCATTAGACACTAACCATAAAGAGATTAGCAAATGTCAATGATTAAGGGATTAAGGTGAAATTCAATTTATAGCCAAGACACCCTTTGAGCCCCTCGAACTTCAAAGTTCACAAGGGTCTCAAGGACCCCGAGCAATGCTAGTGTCAGGGAAAGTATCTCAACCATTAACTAAATCTCACTCCTAAATACCTCTAACCATTCTCATTTACTCCTATATGTTTAAATGCCAATGAGGCATTCATTTGTAAGTTTCAATACAACTGTAACATCTGTTGCACCCTATTTTGCATGAGTCAAAACAAGATTCAACTTGTGATTTCTCTATTGTTGATAAACGAGAGTCGTCGCCTAATATTTAAAGGTATACTAGGGTACCTATTTAATTATTAAGGTTATTTTCTTTATTTAGTCTGCTAACCGATGCGATTATGGGTAAGGGTTCTTGTTCTTCTAAGGGGAAGGTGTTAGGTACCCCTTAAAATCTACCCGAGGTAGCTCCATAAGACTTAGACTAGGTTTAAAGGGTTAATTGTTTGCAATCTGCTTAATTAGTATTTAAAGAGGTATTGCTTGCTATATATATCTAAGTGAGAATATGATATTTGCAAAGGGGATGTGCGATTTAAAAGGGTATGAGTTTATAAAGGCGTCTTAGAAAATAATGTTGGTATGTATAATTGAAAGAGTTTTAAAATATGTACATGAGTGGTTTATATTTATAAAACATGTAAAAAGGGGCTAGGTTATAAAACACTTTATTTTTAAAGAATGGATGTTCATGTAACTCTATTAAGATAAATATGTTGCAAGAAAGTGAGCCTAAGATATACCTTGGCTTCTGAAATCTTAAATCTTAGACTTGAAAAAATCGTTTGAAAATCTTTGCTGGGCGGCAACACTTTGGTTTTATTTGAAAGAGTCGATTTTGTTTTAGAAGGCCAGTCTTGCAATTCATTACTGATTTTTCTTTTGAAAGAGGGACTATCGTATTTTGCTAAGCTATTTTGCCTTCAAAAATCTTCATGAAACATTAGTAAAACATAAAAGATTAATAACACATGATTAATGAATTGAAAATTGGTTATTATCTAGTATTTCTTTTAACCCTACGTCCTTTAAGTCTTGCTTAAGTTGTTTATATAATTCAAAGAGTAAAGTAAAATGTTAAATCAAATATGATGAGAGCAATGTCATATACATGTAAGAGAATGTAGATAACAGGATATAATAAAGCAATAAAGGGGTTGACTATGGTTTGGGCCTGAAAGAGTAAGGCACAACAATCTGTAGGTACGGACAACACTGAACTCCAGACTTTCAGATGCACTGGTACAAGATTTGGGCCTGAGTTGTTTCGAGAACTCAGAAGGACCAATGGTTGCACATGTTCAAAAGAAAAAGAGAAAGTCATTAGATATAATGCTCTACACATACATACATGAAATATATAGATAAATGACTTAAACAAAATGTAACAACCAACATCAATTAGATATTATGAATGTTTATACTAATGTGGGGTCACATGTGGTAAAGTGATTCACATTGAAAATCTTTCGTTGTCATTAAACACTAAACCTAAAAGGAGTAATGAATGTCAATAGATAGGCTAAGGGTAGAGTTCCACTTTAGGTCAAGGTTCCCTTTGGGTCCTTGACACTTCAAAGTTCCCAAGGGTCTCAAGGCCCAGGGCAATGCGTGTGTCAGGGAGAGTAACCCAACCAAAAGCTAAACTCTACTCCCAAATACCCCTAACCATTAACACTCACTTTTTCCCACAGGTTTAAGTGTCAATGAAGCACTTTCAATGTAAATCCAATAACCACAGTAATACAATTACACAAAAGTATATGTCTTTCTCATGAGGCCAGAATAGAACATTATAAGACTATAAGATAGTTTATCTATATTATCATAACCACATTTCCAAAATTGAATGGATGATGAACCTGTTAAGCAGGTTGAGAAAGAAATAAGATTCAAACATACATAGAGGCAGACACATTATCAAGCTACTGTTAAAGAGCCAAACACCTGAGGTTGAGTATCTTAAGATAGAAAAAGTACATAGTTCAAGTTTGCAATAGTTTATGAACACAAACACATCTGCCTTAATAGCCTTTAATTAGACTAGTTATCAGATTGGTCTTAGCTTAAGTCTTGCCCTCTAATACACATAGGTTTACAGTCTTGATTGGGATTTCTGAAGTATTAACAAAGGTATGGAATAATAAATTCAATTAACTTCTAAAGGGGATCAGGAGAGGGCAGATTAACAGCTACAATTAAGAGCCCTGAAGAGTGTCAATAGCATTACAGGCTAATTACTTCAATTGATGCTCTCTAAAGAATGCTAATACAGACATAGGTCAAATAACTTCAATAATAAATACAGATTAGTAGCCTTAATCAAGAGGCACACGCTGGTAACTTCAAATAGAACATTCAAGAAGTATTGACAGAGGTTCAAAGCATTAACCATGACTAGAACTTCCACTGGTACTATCATAGATACCAAACTATACCAAGGATTTCTGAAGCATTAACATGATCACATATTTTATCCTAGAACATCACTTCAAGAATATTAACAGGATAACAAATTAGCCAACTGCAATTGGAACTTCTAAGGATATTAACAGGTTCATAAACCCAATTATGGCTCCTAAAAATACTTAACAGAATCTCAAACCACCATCCTTGCTTAACATTAAAAATTAATGACATATTCACTTCCATTAAGAGTTTTAACTTCAAGCTAATCCCATTGAAAACAAAGCATGTTGTTACATCCAGAAGTAGCAACAAATGGTCTCTTTAAAGTCCACAAGTTAAGTCTAATTTACTTAAGGAAGATTAGTGAGGTTTCAAAACAGTGTGGGCATGTATGTAGTCATGAAGGATAAACAGAGATATGAAATAACATAAATGAATACAGGATCACAAGCACACAGAGGGCACTTAGCAGAAGTCATGTCCTGGAAGTGTTACTAACAATATCACCATATAGACTTCAAGAAAAGGATATGGGTATCATCACATTGGAGAAAGATGTTAAGCACTTATGGGATAGGGTTTTAGACATAATAGAACTTAGCAACAATATTCCAGCTGAACAAATGCATCATCATAATATAAACACATCTCATCTTCATTTTATGGCTTAAAGCTAAGTATAAAGTAATTCCAAAACATACATATAATTGATACAAAGATTCAACTACATTAGGATAGATTTGCATAAACAGTCATGAGTTTAACCAAGTAAATAACAAAACCACAAAGGCATATTAAAGAGGTAAAACAGGTTTAAAGGTCATAAGCTAGTGCCTTAGTGCTATGGTAACAATCTGATTCTCAACACAGGATAGGATCACACACTACTTGAGTCTAGGTTATTAAATGAACCATTAAGAAATGCAAGTGATATTCGAGAAGGTTAGCATAACTATCATAACAGGGCTAATAGAGCATTAAAGAGGTTTGAAACTAGATATTAAGAACATAAGAAGTCCTAGGTCGTTTCAAAGTTAACAATAGACATAAATCATCATATGCAATTCAATATCAGTATTTAATAACTTAAAGAAGTTCATGGTTGCAGAATTTACTTAACAATTATTAACAAACACATAAAATAGCTAAAAGACATGAACATATTAATAAGATCATTCAACAGAAATAGTAAAGAAATTTATATTCAGGAATTTATACTAGGGAAAGAAGAACAAGGTTGAATTTTTACTGACCTCCTTTGGGGCAGCAAAACAAACAAGGTTTTTACTTAGCCGTACAGGAACCAAAGTTTCAATCTTTGAGTAGTGAAAGAACTCAGAAACAAAAAGAGAACCAGAAATGAGTAAGGAGCCTAAACTTTTGAAATCTTAGTATTGTTTGTTGTGTTCATGTTAGGTCTTAGCTCTGTCAGGTGAGAGCATTGAAAGCCCTATTTATAATGGAATTCAATGCCTCATATTTTCAACAGATTCAAATTAGATAGTGAAAGATGACAGAGAGTTGATGATGTGAGCACGATTGAGTGAAATCTGAGACGAACAGAGGGAAAGTGGTGAAGTAGTTTTACCTGAGAGGAGGAACCAATAGTTGAAGGCAGAGAACCATCGGACAAAACCTAAAACCCAGAGGTTGAGTTTGACCTCTGGGTAAAGAATCCTCATAATGAATCTCTGAAAAACTCCATGCATGCTCCGAAATGATGGAACATAAGAGGATTTGAGCGATATGAAGTTGCATTCTTAAGCTAGTGTTCTAGAGTTGAGGCATTTCGAAATAAAGTGATGAAATGGGAAAAAAATTGGCGGGATTTGCGGCTAGGGAAGACAAAAGGCATGATTTCATGGTCGATTTGTAACCTTGCACAAATTTGTGCAAGGTCTTGAATATTGGCGCAGTAGCAAGCTGGAGAGAACAGAGAAGAAAGAGGAAAGGAGGGGCAGCTGGTCAGAGAGGAAATGATTTTAGGGTTTGGGTCTTTTCTGGATTAAAAATGCACGATTGAATCCGAGCCGTTGGATCATTTATCAACGGCCCTGATATTTTAGGAGGTTAGGATTTTAGAAAATGTTTAAATCTACAAAAGGGGTAACCGTTGGATCTTTCTAATCGGATGGTTGAAATTAAATTTTAAAAAGATTAAAGAATAATAGGAAAGGGATATTAAACGCGGATCGTTGATGAAATAGGCCAACGATCTAGATCTATTGTGTTTTCTTTGTGAGTGAGGGAGACAGGTGACATGGCATAATTTCATTGGTTCAGAGAGGAGGTCATAGATTTCCATGTTGGAAGGTAATGGGGTGTTTGGACTGGGTCAATTCTGGATTGGGCTTGACATTGGGCTAGAATTAATTAAAAAGGTGGCCAGTTTGTGTTAACTAAAGAATTTCAATTATAGCCTCTAGACTTTTAACCCTTTTTATAATTAAATTAAATAAACTTATTTTCAATAGAATGTAGTAAAATTATAATTATCATATACATTAGTATTTATTGTAATTAATTATTTATAAAATACTTTATTTTTCCAAATTATAACATTACTTTCACATTGTTAACAAAGTAAACCAATTAATTAGGATTTAAGAAATAATTTATTAAATCAAATATAAATCATATGTAATGTTTTATAAAACTAATTAATAATCTAAAAATAGCAAGCATTGTATAACATTGAATTATTAATTTCAAAACTAATAATACTAAATTAATCTTGACAAAATAGTTGTTATTGATTGAAAACATTTTCAAAATATTCATTGTAAACTTTTAAGTATAAATAAATTAATTTTAAAAGCTCGGGTCAAAATTGGCCGTTAACAGCTGCCTCTCTTTGACTGGAGACGATAAAAGAGTTTTCGGGCAAAGAAATTGAACCAAAGCTAATTTTGTCCCGACTTTAGGCATACATTGCAAGAACAACATTTGGATTAAGGAAGATTATGAGTTATAGGATTAAGTGTTAAGGAAGATTATGGGAGGGTTTTTGGGGAGTTGGGGCCGAATTCTGGATTTGAATTACTTACATACCACATGCTTAACGAGGATCAGGCCTCATGTAGTTTAGGAGTGAAGAATTTTGATGAAGTGATGCTCACAAGAATTTTCCTAGTATCGTATTGTGACGATACTGCGAGACGGAGGATTTGGCACTCACGATAGCTTTGAATTTGCGGCTTTACTTGACAGATTTGAAGAATTAGAGTTCCACTGATCGTATTTAAATTTGGATCCTTGGCCCTCTTATGAGTTTGTTGTCCCTCATAGCGTTGTAGTTTGGTTTGCTGCTTACAAGGAGTTCCATATTGCGATGTTTGTTCCTGCAAAAAATGAAATACACACATATCCATATATTGCAATGCAGAATATGCTAAGATGTGATATAAATGATGCGGAAATGATGATGCTTAGCTGTCGGCGAGCCCTTATTTGGGATCGGGATGATGTGATACTTGATTTTGACTCGATTGTTAGTCGGGTTGTATACCGTTTCGCAGCTGTCGGAGCATTAAGTCTCCTCGTGTCGGGAGTAGTTGACTTGTAATGTAGAATGCATCTTCACTTGCTGGGAGAGTTTTGCATTGAATGTAAAGTATCTCCGCTTGATAGGAGTGATCGACTTGTAGAGTGCACCTCCTCTTCTTTGGAGAGGTTGCACTGAAATGTGAAGTATCTCCGCTTAGTGGGAACGATTGTACTGAAATGTAAAGAATCTCCGCATGATGGGAGATTCTGACTTGAAGAAAAACATATTCATGCATGTCAGCTGCATGAGCGAAACATCAAAACATTCGAGATAACAATAAAGGAAAAAGCATGCCCAAGAAATATTCTTGATTGCAAGGCTAAGTTGTGGCCATCGATTGGCAGAACGTCAGTGACGTGGTTTGCATCTATCTATTCGGATCTTCGATGTGGCAGAGTGGTGTTGCAGGTCGCTCCCATTGGCGAAGCAAACAGTTTGCTCTATAAAAAGCTTCGATTGGCAAAAATGATGCTTGATTTGTACAGGGCACTCCAATCGATTGAGCTGACAATTTGCTATACACAGGGCTCCAATTGGTGAAGCCAGTGACTCCTTTTGTACAAGGTGCTCCGATTGATTGAGCTGGCGATTTTCTATATACAAAGCTTCAATTGGTGAAGCCAGCGACTCATTTTTGTACAAGGTGCTCCATTTATTGAGCGGGCAGTTTTCTATGTACAATATGCCTTGTTCGTCTCAGTGGCCTGGTTTCAAAATACCTGCAAAGGATTCAAGAGTTAGTTTTAGTCATACAAGGAAAATGTGAAATAGAGAAAGAGAGATGATAGTCATGAGAGAGCGACAGATCCATCATTTGCCCCAGTGTATTTCCAGCATTTCCTTATGTCATATTGGCCCTGCATTCAAAGAAAAACTCATAGCGGGGGGTGTTGGTTTGTGTCGACCGTAGTCCCGGCTTTTTCCCGGTTTTGATGAGGTTATGTCATGAAATTCAGTAGGTGGAACAAATTGTGATATCTTTAGAAAATATTTTTGAAAATCTTGTTTTATGGCAAATGCCATCATTTCGGATTATGACATATTTTCAGAAATTCCTTGAACGTGAGCGTCATTTCTTAAAAACTCTATACCGTTGATGTCGATCCTCCATGATGCTTTTGACGGCGTGGCTGCTTGCCGCTGCGATTGTGTCCTAATCTAAACTAATGCATTACAAAGATTTTCCTAGGGTTATGACTGAACCCCTTTCAGGTTGCCTACATATCCAAAACGGAATCAAGTCTGAACGTAGTTCGTGGATAAAGATATATAAAATATGATGACTATGACCGAGCTTGACTCAGGCAGCCTACGTATCCAAATGGAATCAGGTCAAGACGTAGTTCGATTGCAACAGATGCAAAAATGATGAGATTGAAAATGAAATGGCTGAGTCTGACTCAGACTACCTACGCATCCAAATGGAATCAGGCTAGAACGTAGTTCGACTACAAAAGATGACTGAATCCGATAAGTATTGCCTACGTATTCCTTCCTGAGGTAATCAAGTCGTGGCGTAGTTCCGAAAAATATATAAAATGATATTTGGATTTTCTATTACAAAAGAAAAGGGGAGAGAGAAATCGAATCCTAAGTGGGATGCCTACATATCCCTCTGTGGGAAGTAGTTGAGCATAGTTATGTTACAACTAAATCCTAAGTCTATTGCCTTCAAACGTAGTATCTCTTGATTGCGTCTGAGTTGATAGGCTTCGTGCTGACTCTTCCATCCATTTCTACCAAGATTAGAGCTTCTCCCGACAACGCTCGGTAGACCACATAAGGACCTTGCCAATTTGGTTAGAACATTTCTTTGGCTTCTTCCTGGTGGGGGAATATTTTCTTCAGAACCAATTTCCCCGGTATGAACTGGCGAGGCTTCAACCCTTTTTAAATATACTGGCCATCCTATTTTGTTATAGCTGACCATGGCATATTGCATCCATTCTCTTCTTATCAATGAGCATGAGTTGCTCCTGCCTGACCCACATCCATTCTGCATCATCTAACTGGGCTTCTTGGATGACTCTTAAGGATGGTATCTCAACCTCTGTGGGTATCAAAGCTTCGGTACCATACACCAACATATATGGCATCACCCCAATGGATGTCCTCATGGTGGTTCGAGAACCTAGTAAGGCAAAGGATAACTTCTCGTGCCATTGCCTATGATTGTCCACTATCTTTCGCAGAATCCTTTTGATGTTCTTATTTGCTGCTTCAACTGCTCCATTCATTTGTGGCCTATAGGCTGCAGAGTTGCAGTGGACAATTATGAACTTCTCGCAAATTTCCCTCATGAGATCTCTGTTGAGATTAGCTACGTTATCAGTGATGATTGACTCGGGTAGCCCAAATCGGTAGACGATATTGTTACAGACAAAATCTGCCACTACTTTCTTTGTGACGGCCTTGTAAGTAGATGCTTCGACCTATTTGTTGAAGTAGTCAATGGATACCAAGATGAAATGGTGCCCATTTGATGCAGCGGGCTCTATAGGTCCAATCACGTCCATGCCCCAGGCGGCGAACGGCCAAGGCGAACCCATTACATTCAACTTATAAGGCAGAACCCAGATGAATCTCGTAGATCTGGCACTGGTAACACTTCTTCACATAATACTATCGCTTTCCAAGGTCATCCAAAGATATCCGGCTCTTAAGTTCTTCTTGGCTAAGGTGAAACCCTTCATATGGGATCCGCACATTCATGCATGTATTTCTTCTAACAATTTGGTTGCTTCAGCAGCATCTACACATCTAAACAAACCCAAGTCTGGGGTTCTCCTATACAAGACTTCCCTGTTAAGGAAAACGTGATTTGCCAACCTCCCGAGCGCTCGCTTTTGGCTATTGGTAGCATTCTCCGGGTATTCTCTTGTTTCGAGGAATCTATTGATATAGTGGTACCATGGTTTACCGTCTGGCTCTTCGTCTACATGAAAATAATACACATGTTGATCTCTTATTTCTACCTTGATAGGGTCGATATAGTTCTTATCTGGATGCTGAATCATAGATGCTAAGGTTGTAAGAGCATCAACAAACTTGTTCTGGATCCTGGGAGCGTACTTGAACTCGATCTTTGTGAACTTCTAGCATAACCCTTTTACACAGTGCAAGCATGGAAGGATCTTGACGTTCTTGGTGGACCACTCCCTTTGGACTTGATGTATCAATAGATTAGAATCCCATATGACCAAAATCTCTTTGATGTTCATGTCAACTGCCATTCTGATCCCTAGGATGCACGCTTCGTACTCGGCCATATTATTGGTGTAAGGGAACCTTATCTTTGCTGATGCTGGATAGTGCTGGCCTGATTCTAAAATTAGGACTGCCCTAGTTCCTACTCCTTTGAAATTTGTTGCTTTGTCGAAAAACATTCTCCATCCAGGGTATGCCTCTGCGATATCTTCTTCGGCGAACAACATCTCATCGTCGGGATAGTACGTAGTTAGCGGCTCATAATCCTTGTCCACTGGATTCTGTGTAATGTGGTCTAAAGCTTGTCCTTTGATGGCCTTCTGCGTTATGTACACAATGCCCAACCACTGAGAAGAATCTGCTATTTAGCTAGCTTTCCTATAGGCATCGGCTTCCAAAAGATATACTTGAGAGGGTCGAGATGAGATATCAAATGCGTGGTGTATGCTGACATGTAATGACTCAATTTTTAGGTGATCCAAGTCAAAGAACATGAGGTGCAATCTATCAAAATCTATTTGGCCTCACATGGTGTGAACTTTTTTCTTAAGTAGTAGATGGCCTGCTCCTTTCTTCTGGTTTCGCCTTGTTGTCCCAACACACATCCAAATGCATTATCCAAGACCGACAGGTACAATAACAGTGGCTTCCCGGGCTCGGGAGAAACTAACACTGGTGGATTTGACAAATAATCCTTAATTCTGTTGAAGGGTTTCTGATGCTCTTCTGTCCATTTTGTGGCAGCGTCTTTCTTCAGCAGCTTGAAGATATGTTCACCAATTACTGTGGACTGTGCTATGAAAGGATGATGTAATTCAGTCTACCCAGGAAACTCATCACATCCTTCTTGTTCTTGGGCTGTAGCAACTCTTGAATAACTTTGATCATTGGAGGATCCGACTCTATCCTTTTTCTACTTACGATGAAACCTAGTTTTTCCAGCAAGGACTCCGAATACGCATTATGTAGGATTCACCTTCAAGCTATACCTCCGCAAATGTTTGAAAAATTTCCTCAAGTCATCCAAATGTTTGAAAAATTTCCTCAAGTCATCCAAATGTTCTGAAGTTTTCCAAGACTTGATGTTGATGTCATCCACATATACCTCGATCTCTTTGTGAATCATGTCGTGAAAGAGGGTCATCATGGCCTTTATGTAAGTAGCACTAGCATTTTTGAAACCGAACGGCATGCCTTTTTAGCAATAAACTCCCCAAGGTGTAGTGAACGCTGTCTTTTCTGCATCTTCTTCATGCATAAGGATTTGGTGGTACCCGGCAAAAAAATCCACGAATGACTGCAGCTCATGCTTCCATGTCACGACCCGGAATTTCCACCAACGGGACCGTGATGGCGCCTAACATTCCACTTGCTAGGCAAGCCGACGTTAGAGAATTATTAAGCCAATCCTATTCAATTCAGTAAATGACAACAAATAAGCTAAAATAAAATACAGCGAGTGCGGAATAATATAAAAACATCATTAATTACTACCACCCGGATCTGGAGTCACAATTCACGAACTTCTAGGATTTACTACAAGTAAAAGTCTAAAAGAAATACAATTGTTTGAACAAAAGAAACAGTAAAAAGAAAGTGAAAAGATAGACGGGGACTTCAAGATCTGCGAACGCCAACAGATCTACCTTGAGTCTCCGATGAACCAGTCCGAGTTGCTACGCCTCTCGATCAGCTGGGACCAATACCAAAATCTGCACAGGAAGTACATAGTGTAGCATCAGTACAACCGACCCCATGTACTGGTAAGTGTCGAGCCTAACCTCGACGAAGTAGTGACGAGGCTACGATAAGGCACCTATATAACAAACCTGTGCAGATAACAATATATGTACAAGAAAACAACAGTAATAACTAAACATGTACTATTGGGAGGGGGACATACTAAAGGCGCACAAGATATAGGAGATACATCGAAAATGATAACCAGAACAGTCAACATTCTTTTAACCAGTGAAAATAACTAAACACAATGAAGAAAATTGCACGGCATCACCCTTCGTGCTTTTACTCTCAGCCTCAAAATATTAATCAATAGATACTGCACGACATCACCCTTCGTGCATTAACTCTCATAACGTGGCACGACATCACCCTTTGTGCATTAACACTCACAATATGGCACGACATCACCCTTCATGCATTAACACTCATAATATGGCACAACACCACCCTTTGTGCATTAACACTCACAATATGGCACGACATCGCCCTTCGTGCATTAACAGTCTCCCTTACCATAATGCAATGAACAAATAACAACAGGGAGATAGAATAACAAGTACAAGCTTTACTTCGACATTTGGTTCCATAATATCAACCTCAACTTCAAAATCAATACTCAATTATCACCAGAAGATCCGTAAACATGATAAGAACGATCAATTTAACATTACTAGTCTAAACATGGATAACATGAACAAAAGGAGCTATAATTGCAAGAAACCAAGCCCCGCCCGCATGCTTTAACCCGATTACAATGCATAAGTACTCGTCACTTCACATATACGTTGTTCCCCAACATTTAAACATGTACCAAATAGACAAACAAGTCCTATTCCCTCAAGTCAGGGTTAGACACAATATTTACCTCACTCCAAAGGCCACTCAATGCTCAATTATTGCTTTTCCTCTAGAATTCACCTCCAAACCACTCGTATCTATCCACAAACGACTCAATAATATCAAATATTGCTAAAGAAATCAATTACAATGCATAAATTTAGATTCCCCAAACTTTCTCCCAAAAAGTTAAAAATCGACCCTGGGCCCGCTTGGTCAAAAGCCGAGGTTCAGACCAAAATCCATTCACCCATCCACCTCGAGCCCGATTATATAATTTATTTCGAAATCTGACCTCAATTCGAAGTCTAAATTCTAATTATTAAAAAATCCCTAATTCTACCCAAACCCCCAATTTCCACCATGAAAATCTTAGAATTTTATGTTGAAATTCATGGAATGCAATGGGTAATTGAAAGAAAGTAGGTAGAATCACTTACCAACAAATTGGGGAAGAAAATCTTATGGGAGAATCGCCTCTAGGTCTTTTAGTTTTGAAATTTTTGAAAGAATGGAAAAATCCCGTGATTGGGATTGTTTTATCATTGGGCGTCAGTGTTCATCGCATTTCCGTGAACACTGACGCGTTCCCGAAGAGCAGAGCCTTAATGGCTTACGCGATCACGGGAGACTCAATGCGTTCGCGAAGGTATAGCCCGCCTCACCTTCGCGTTCGCGAGACAGGGGTCGCGTTCGCGACACAGGGCTCGCGTTCACATAGAGTCTCCCCTGATTTCCCTTCCCAGCCTGCCTATTGCTACGCGTTCGCGCGTGACAATTCGTGTTCGCATAGAGCAATCTCCCCAATGCTCCGCGTCCGCGATAGTAGTATCCCATTCACATAAGAGAGAAACCCACTCAGCCCAGTTCACATATCGCGTTCTGAGTGCCTTCGCGAACGCGAAGAAGGAAACCAGAAGGCACCTAAAACTGCAAAAAAACCAGAATTTGTAAGTTCAAATCATCTCGTAGCCTATCCGAAACTCACCCGAGCCCTCGGGGCTCCAAACCAAACATGAACACAAGTCCTAAAATATCATACAAACTCACTCGCATAACCAAAACACCAAAATAACGCCTAGAACTACGAATCGGACACCAACTCAAATGGAATTTGCAAGAAAACTTTAAAACTTCCATTTTCACAACCGAACGTCTGAATCACGTCAAATCAACTCCGTTTCTCACCAAATTCGACAGACAAGTCATAAATATTATAGTGGACCTGTACCGGGCTCCGGCACCAAAATACGGACCCGGTATCAATAAAACCAAACATCAATCAATTCTTAAAATTATTAAACTTTCAAACTTTTAATATTTCATTAAATCTCGAGCTAGGGACCTCGGAATTCGATTCCGGGCATACGCCCAGGTCCCAAATTATGATACGGACCTACCGGGACCATCAAAACACAGATCCGGGTCCGTTTACTTAAAATATTGACCAAAGTCAACTTAAATAGTTTTCAAAGAAAAATTTCAAAAATTTCACAGTTTTTAACATAAAAGCTTTTCAGAAACACGCCCGGACTGCGCACGCAATTTGAGAAGGGTAAAAATAAGACTTTTAAGGCTTCAGATCACAGAGTTAGGTTTTAAGACATAAGATGACCTATATGTTTATCATATTCTCCACCTCTAAAACAACCGTTCGTCTTCGAACGGACATAGAAAAGTACCTGAGCTGGTGAAAAGATGTGGATATCTACTCAGTATATTTGACTTGGACTCCCAAGTAGCTGCCTCAATGGGCTGACCTTTCCACTACACTCGAACTGAAGGATAACTCTTAGACCTCAGTTGTCGATCCTGCCGGGCTAGAATAGCCACCAGCTCCTCCTTGTAAGTCAAATCCTTGTCCAACTGGACAGAGCTAAAATCTAACACATGGGACAGATCACCGTGATAATTCCGGAGCGTGGACACATGGAATACCAGATGAACAGATGCTAAACTAGGTGGCAATGCAAGCCTGTAAGCCACCTCTCCCACTCTCTCCAGAATCTCAAAAGGTCTGATATACCTAGGGCTCAACTTGCCCTTCTTTCCGAATCTCATTACACCCTTCACGGGTGATACCCGAAGCAACACTCTCTCACCGACCACGAAAACATCATGAACTCTACGGTCGGCATAACTCTTCTGTCTGGATTGAGCTGTGCGAAGTCGATCCTGAATAATCTTGACCTTATCCAAGGCATCCTGTACCAAATCTGTACCCAACAACTGAGCCTTCCCCAGCTCGAACCACCCAACTGGCGATGACACCGCTTACCGTATAATGCCTCATAGGGAGCCATCTGAATGCTCGATTGGTAGCTGTTTATGTAGGCGAACTCTGCAAGGGGAAAGAACTGATCCTACGATCCTCCGAAGTCAATAACACATGCGCGAAGCATATCCTCCAAGATCTGAATAGTGCGCTCGGACTATCCATCTGTCTGAGGATGACATGCTGTGCTCAACTCAACCCGCGTACCCAACTCACGTTGTACTACTCTCCAGAAGTGTGAGGTAAACTATGTACCTCGATCAGAAATGATAGACACGGGCACACCGTGAAGACGGACAATTTTGCGGATGTAAATCTCTGCCAACCGCTCCGAAGATAGGTAATTGCCACATGAATGAAATGCGCTGACTTAGTCAGTCTGTCCACAATGACCAAAACTGCGTCGAACTTTCTCTGAGTCTGTGGGATTCCAACAACGAAATCCATAGTGATACACTCCTACTTCCACTCAGGAATCTCTATCTTCTGAAGCAAACCACCAGGTCTCTGGTGCTCATACTTTACTTGCTGACAATTTATACACCGAGCTACATAAGCAACTATATCCTTCTTCATCCTCCTCCACCAATAATGTTGCCGCAAGTCCTGATATATCTTGGTGGAGCCCGGATGAATAGAATACCGGGAACTGTTAGCCTCCTCAAGAATCAACTCACGAAGTCCATCCACATTAGGCACACAAACACGACCCTGCATACTCAAAACTCTGTCATCTCTGACAGTAACCTGCTTGGCACCACCGTGCCGCACTATGTCCCTAAGGACTAATAAATGAGGATCATCATACTGCCAATATCTGATATGCTCAAACAAAGAAGACCGAGCGACTGTACAAGCTAGAACACGCCTGGGCTCTGAAATATCCAACCTCACAAACTGGTTGGCTAAAGTCTGAACATCTTATTCAAGCGGCCTCTCACCTACTGGAATGAACGCAAGGCTGCCCATACTCGTTGCCTTTCTACTCAAGGCATCGGCCACCACATTGGCCTTCCTAGGGTGGTACAAAATAGTGATATCATAGTCTTTCAATAGCTCCAACCACCTCCTCTGCCTCAAATTGAGATCCTTTTGCTTGAACAAATACTGAAGGCTCCGATGATCCGTGAAGACCTCACACGACACGCCGTAAAGATAGTGCCTCCAAAAAAAGCGACTGAATCCAGCCAAAACTCGCACTTTGAAAATTTAGTGTATAACTGGCTAGCTCTCAGAGTCTGAAGTACAATCCTACGATGCTGCTCATGCTCCTCTCGACTGCGGGAGTAGATCAAGATATCATCAATTAACTCGATCACAAAGGAGTCCAAATAAGGCTTGAACACTCGGTTCATCAAATCCATAAATGCTGCTGGGGGATTTGTCAACCCAAAGGACATCACCAGATACTCATAATGCCCGTAACGAGACCGAAAAGCTGTCTTAGGGACATTGGATGCCCTAATCCTCAACTGATGGTAGCCAGATCTCAAATCAATCTTCGAAAATACCTTGGCACCCTGAAGCTGATCAAATAAATCATCAATCCTCGGCAATGGATACTTGTTCTTGATGGTGACTTTGTTCAACTGCCAATAATCTATGCACATCCTCATCGATCCATCCTTCTTCTTCATAAACAACATAGGTTCACCCTAGGTGAGACACTAGGTCTAATGAAGCCCTTATCAAGCAAATCTTGCAACTATTCCTTTAATTCTTTCAACTCTGGCGGGGCCATACAGTATGGCAAAATAGAGATGGGCTGAGTTCCCGAAGCCAAATCAATACAGAAATCAATATCCCTATCGGGTGGCATCACTGGCAGGTCTACAGGAACCACCTCTAGAAACTCATAGACAACAGGTACTGAATCCATGGAAGGAACCTCGCACTAGAATCGTGGATATAAGCCAAATAAGTTAGACACCCCTTCTCGACCATACGCCTAGCCTTCGTATAAGAGATAACCCTACTGGTAGAATGGCCAGGAGTCCCTCTCCACTCTAATCGAGGCATCCCTGGCAAGGCTAAGGTTACCATCTTAGCGTGATAGTCCAATATAGCGTGCTAAGGTGACAACCAATCCATACCCAAGATAACATCAAAATCGACCATATCGGGAAATAGAAGGTCTACACTAGTCTCAAGACTCCTAATGGTGACCACACACGAACGATAAACACGACCTACAATAATAGAATCTCCCACAGGTGTGGACATATACACAGGAGCACTCAAAGAATCACGAGGCACAACCAAATATGAAGCAAAATAGGATGACACGTGGGAATAAGTAGAACCCGTATCAAATAGAACTGAAGCACCTCTACTGCAAACTAAAACAGTACCTATGATAACAGCGTCATATGACTCAGCCTCAGGCCTTGCTGGAAAAGCATAACACCGGGGCTGGGCCCCATCACCCTAAACTATGTCCCTAGGACGACCTCTAGCTGGCTGGCTTCCACCTCTAACAGACTGACCTCCACCTCTAACAGTCTGGCCTCTACCTCTAGCTGGCTGACCCCTGCCTCTGGCTGGCTGAGCAGATGGTGCAGAAACTGGTGCCGGAACCATGGCGTGAGAACCCTGATGCTGTGAGCTGCCCGATGACCGAGGGCAAAATTTAGCAATAATGTGCCTTGGATCACCACAAGTATAACAGGACCTCGGATGTTGTGACTGCTGACCCTGAAACTGACCCTGTGGACCTGAGTAACCACCCTGAAAACTCTGGAGCGGAGGTGCACTAATACGAGCTGGTGGTGTACTGTAGGCTAGCTGGTCGAAATAAGGCACATAAGGACCACGACTCCCTGAAGCACCGTGGGATGCCTGGAGTGCTGAATGAAAAGGCCTGGGAGGATGGGCTCTACCAAAAGTATGCTTACCTCCAGATGAGGCACCGCTGAACCTCTTGGAATGACGTGGTCTCTTGTCAGACCCCTGACCTCCCCAAGCAAGAACCATCTCGACTCGCCTGGCGACATTGGCAGCCACCTGAAAAGAAATCTCAACCCCAGTCTCCTTAGCCATCTGCAATCTGATAGGCTGAGGAAGTATGTTAATAAACCTCCTCACCCTCTCTCTCTCTCGGTAGGAAGCAAAAGAAGAGCATGACGAGCCTAATCCACAAAATGGGTCTCATACTAAGTAACAGTCATACTGCCCTGCTGGAGACGCTCGAACTGACGGCAGTGCTCCTCTCTTAGTGTGATAGGGAGAAACTTCTCTAGAAAGAGCTGAGAGAACTGGTCCCAAATAAGAGCAGGCAACCCCACTGGTCTGGTCAACAAATAATCTCTCCACCATTTCTTGGTGGAACCAGTCATCTGAAATGCAGCAAAATTGACCCCATTTGTCTTCACTATACCCATGTTAGCTGTCAAGATACTTCTGGGGATCCTCTGAAGGAGCACTACTGAAGTGAACTAGAAAGAGCTTGGTAAACCTGTATAATCTCCACAAAGCCTTAAAAGACATAACTGACCCATCACCGGTCTATGCCGCAACAATCGGCTCGACTACTCCGACTGGATGAGCTGCTGGAGTCTGATACTGGGGAGCCATCTACTCCGGAGTGTGAGTACCAGGAGTCTGGGCTCCTCCTCCAACCTAAGAAATAGCTGGTGTCATAGGAAATGCGCCAGTCTGGGCCACACTCTCCATAAGGCCCACCAAACGGACCAAAGCGTCCTGAAGCACTAGGGTAGCAATGAACCCCTCCGGGACCTGAGCTGGTCCGAGAGGCACAACCTGGGCTGGAACCTCCTCATCAAACTCTACCTGAGGTTCCACTGCTGGTGCTACTGTTCGAGCTCTAGGCTGAGCTCTGCTCCTGCCTCAGCCTCTGGCACGACCTCGGCCTCGACCCCTGCCCCTCATAGGAGCTGCCACCTGAGGCTCTGGCTACTAGTCGATTGAAGAAGCAGTATGTGTTGTCGCCATCCGCGGAAGGACAAGAATAGAAGAGTTCAATCAGCAATAATAGAATAAAATCAGACGACAGTGAAGAATAGAAGTGAAATTTGTTCCTAAACTTCATAGCCTCTGGGAGATAAGTACAGACGTCTCCGTACTGATCCCCCAGACTCTACTAAGCTCGCTCGTGAATTGTGAGACCTAGGCAACCTAGTGCTCTAATACCAACTTTTCACGACCCAGAATTACCACCGTCGGAACCGTGATGGCGCCTAACATTCCACTTACTAGGCAAGCCAACGTTAGAGAATTATTAAGCTAATACTTATTCAATTCATTAAATGACAACAAATAAGCTAAAATGCAATACATCAAGTGCGGAATAATATAAAAACTTCATTACTTACTACTATCCGGATCTAGAGTCATAATTCACGAACTTCTAGGATTTACTACAAGTAAAAGTCTGAAAGAAATACAACTGTCTGAACGAAAGAAACAGTAAAAAGAAAGTGAAAAGATAGACGGGGACTTCAAGATCTGCGAACGCCAATAGATCTACCTTGAGTCTCCGATGAACTAGTCCAAGCTGCTATGCCTCTCGATCTGCTGGGACCAATACCAAAATCTGCATAGGAAGTGCAGAGTGCAGTATTAGTACAACCGACCCCATGTACTGGTAAGTGTCGAGCCTAACCTCGACGAAGTAGTGACGAGGCTACGACAAGGCACCTACATAACAAACCTGTGCAAATAACAATATATGTACAAGAAAACAACAGTAACAACTAAACATGTACTATTGGGAGTGGGGCATACTAAAGGGGCACATGATATAGGAGATAGAGCGGAAATGATAACCAGAACAGTCAACATTCTTTTAACCAGTGAAAACAACTAAACATAATGAAGAAACTTGCACGGCATCACCCTTCATGCTTTTACTCTCAGCCTCACAATATAATTCAATAGATACGACACAGCATCACCCTTCCTGCATTAGCTCTCATAACGTGGCAAGGCATTACCCTTCATACATTAACACTCACAATATGGCACGACATTACCCTTCGTGCATTAACACTCGCAACATGGCACGGAATAACCCTTCGTGCATTAACACTCACAATATGGCACGACATCACCCTTCGTGCATTAACACTCACAATATGGCACAACATCTCCCTTCATGCATTAACAATCTCCCTTACCATAATGCAATGAATAAATAACAACAGGGAGATAGAATAACAAGTACAAGCTTTACTTCGACATTTAGTTCCATAATATCAACCTTAACTTCGAAATCAATACTCAATTATCACCAAAAGACCCGTAAACATGATAAGAATGATCAATTTAACAATACTAGTCTAAACATGGATAACATGAACAAAGGAAGCTATAATTGCAAGAAACCAAGCCCCGCCCGCATGCTTTAACCCGACTACAACGCATAAGTACTCGTCACTTCACATATACGTTGTTCCCCAATATTTAAACATGTAGCAAATAAACAAACAAGTCCTATTCCCTAAAGTCAAGGTTAGATACAACACTTACCTTGCTCCAAAGGCTACTCAATGCTCAATTAATCAAATATTGCTAAAGAAATCAATTACAATGCATAAATTTATATTCCCCAAACTTTCCCCTAAAAAGTCAAATATCGACCCCGGGCCCTCTTGGTCAAAACCCGAGGTTCGGATCAAAATCCATTCACCCATCCACCCCTAAGCCCGATTATATAATCTATTTCGAAATCCGACCTCAATTCGAGGTCTAAATTCTAATTATGCAAAAATCCCTAATTCTACCCAAACCCCCAATTTCCACCATGAAAATCCTAGATTTTTAGGTTGAAATTCATGGAATACAATGGGTAATTGAAAAAAAGTAGGTTAGAATCACTTGCCAACAAATTGGGGAAGAACATCTTATGGGAGAATCGCCTCTAGGTCTTTTAATTTTGAAATTCTTTAACGAATGGCAAAATCCCGTCATTAGATTGTTTTAACACTGGGCACCAGTGTTCATCGCGTTTGCGTGAACATTGACGCATTCGCGAAGAGCAAATCCTTAATGTCTTACATGATCGCGGGAGACTCAACACGTTTACGAAGGTATATCCAGTCTCACCTTCGCATTCGCGAGACAGGGCTCACGTTCGCATATAGTCTCCTCTGATTTCCCTTCCGAGCCTGCCTATTGCTATGCGTTCGTGTGTGACAATTCGCGTTTGCGTAGAGCAATCCCCCAATGCTCTGTGTTCGCTATAGTAGTCTTGCGTTCGCATAGGAGAAAAACCCACCCAACCCAGTTCACACATCACGTTCGCAAGAGTGCCTTCGCGAACGCGAAGAAGGAAACCAGAAGGCACCTGAAACTGTAGAAAAACCAAAATTTCTTAGTTCAAATCATCCCGTAACCTATCCGAAACTCACCCGAGTCCTCGGGGCTCCAAACCAAACATGCACACAGGTCCCAAAACATCATACAATCTCGCTTGTGCGACCAAAACACCAAAGTAACGCCTAAAACTATGAATCAAATACCAAATCAAATGAAATTTTCAAGAAAATTTTAAAACTTCTTTTTTCACAACCGAACGTCCAAATCACGTCAAATCAACTCCGTTTCTCACCAAATTCGACAGAAAAGTCATAAATATTATAGTGGACCTGTACCGAGCTCCGGACCCAAAATACGACCCAGGTATCAATAAAACCAAACATCAGTCAATTCTTAAAATCATTAAACTTTCAAACTTTTAATTTTTTATCAAAATTCCATATCTTAAGCTAGAGACCTCGAAATTCGATTCCGGGCATACGCCCAGGTCCCAAATTATGATACGGACCTACCGTGACCGTCAAAACACACATCCAGGTTCGTTTACTCAAAATATTGATCAAAGTCAACTTATATGATTTTCAAAGCAAAATTTCATATGTTTCATAATTTTTAACATAAAAGCTTTCCGAAAACACGCTAGGGCTGTACACGCAACTCGAGGAGGGTAAAAATGAGATTTTAGGGCTTCGGATAACAGAGTTAGGTTTGAAAACATAAGATGACCTATCCAGTTATCATATTCCCGCAATTGTCGATGAGGATATGAATGTTTGGTAAAGGGAAATCCTCTTTCGTGCTTGCTTTGTTGAGATCTCGATAATCCTCACATATCATAATCTTCTCGTCCTTCTTGGAAACTAGGACAATATTTGCCAACCAAGTGGGATAATTGGTGTCCCTTACTACATTCGCCTCTATTAGCTTAGTTACTTTTTCCTTTATCCTCAAACTCAGGTCAGGCTTGAATTTTCTGGGTTTAGTTTTGATTGGTGGTCTAGCAGGGTCGGTAGGCAATCGATACAAAATAATATCAGTCCTTAACCCAGGCATATAATCATACAACCATGTAAACACATCGATGTATTGTCGGAGGAGCTCGACCAACTCTTCTTTCTGCTCTATTTTTAGATGGATGCTGATTCCATTTTCTTTTACGTCTTCTTCGCTTTTGAGGTTGACCACTTCTGCCTCTTCAAGGTTAGACTTTTTTTGGATTTCCTGTTATTCAATATCTTGTGGGAGATTATCTGGCATCATACTCTTCTTGTATTCCTCATAATCTGTATTTCTTTCCTCGAGGGTTTCGTTACATGTCATAATCGTGGAATGTGGGTTTTTATCGTTTTGATTGCTGCAAAGAAAAGCTAACTGTAAATGAAGAAATAAATAAATTTGCAATAATTTTAAGTGAGAAATACTTTTTATTTCATTAAAAGAGAAAAGTCTGAGCGTTCGAAGAGGCAAATGACAAAAACGTACAGACACGGTTCAAGCCTCAATTGACCGTGGGCTCTTTTGTAAATGTTTTACAATTCCAAACTACCAAGACTCCCGGTGAACCAAAGATGGGCTGGCGGTCTAATTCCACAAGTCTTCTCCTGGTTCGGCATCCCGAATGGTCAGTGTCTTGATATCAATTCCTTTATTGAATTCCTCGGTCATGGTCATGAACATCCTTCCCATTCCATCAACAATTTCTTCCTATGGTGTTGAGCTCTGGCCTTTTTTCCCGAAACACGCTCTCGCACAAAATCCTTTTTTCCCGAAGCTATTAGTGCAAATCTTCCCAATCGGAGGCTAATACCCTATGTCGATGTGATGACCCAAAAGGTCGTCTTATGTTTTAGAACTTGAATCTGCGCTCTTAAGCCTTAAAAATCTCATTTTTACCCTCCTCGATTTGTGTGCACAGTCCGGACTTGTTTCCGGAAAACCTTTATGTTAAAAATTGATAAAAATAAGATTTTATGCCTTAAAAGTTGATTTTAGTTGACTTCGGTCAATATTTTTGGTAAACAGGCTTCATCCATGTTTTGACGGTCTCGGTGGGTCCACATCGAATTATGGGACCTGGGCGTATGCCCAGAATCTAATTCGGATGTCCCTAGCTCGAGTTATGAATTTTTGATGAAAGTTAAAAGTCTGAAAATTATTTGTTTCTAAGAATTGATTGATGTTTGGCATTGTTAGTACCGGGTCCGTATTTTAGTTTTGGATCCCGATACAGGTTCATTATAATATTTATGACTTATTTGTAAAATTTGGTGAGAAACGGAGTTGGTTTGACGTGATTCGGACGTCCGATTGTGAAGATAGAAATTTTAAAGTGTTCTTGAGAATTTCATTTGATATGGTGCTAAATTCATAGTTCTAGGTGTTATTTTGGCAATTTGATCGTGCGCTCAAGTTCGTATGATGTTTTTAGACTTGTGTGCATGTTTGGTTTGGAACCCCATGGGCTCGGGTGAGTTTCGGATAGGCCACGGGATGTTTGTACTTTGGAAATCTAGTTTTCTGCAGATTCTGGTGCCTTCCGGTTTCCTTTTTCGCGTTTGCGAAGGCACTCTTGCAAACACGAAGTAGAAACTGGGATGGCTTATTTTTACTCTTCGCGAACGCGAAGGCCTGGTCATGAACGCAAAGTGATGGGTGATTTGCCCTTCGCGAACACGACCGGCTCATCGCTAACGCGAAGCATATGGGACCTGGGGGAGAGTTGGTCGTTTCATCATCGCGAACGCGAGCAATATCACGCGAACGCGTAAGCCAGGGGGTAGCATACGCGAACGCGAACAATGTCTCGAGAAGGTGAAGTCTTGGCAGCCTATACTCATCGCGAACGCGACAGTGCTCTCGCGAATGCGATGAACACTGTCGCCCAGCACTTAAAACAGAATCAAAACAGGATTTAAGCGATTTCTTCAACATTTTCAAGAACTAAACGATTAGAGGCGATTTTCAAGAGTTGTTTTCTTCCCCAAAGTATTGGTAAGTGATTCTAAATAATTTTCTTTCAGTTACCCATTTCATTTTATGAATTATCAGCCTAAAATCTAGAGTTTTCATGGTAGAATTAGGGGTTAAGGTAAAAACTAGGGATTTCGGAAATTTGGGGATTTAGACCTCAATTTGAGGTCGGATTCCAAAACCAATTATATATCCGGGCTCGGGGGTGAATGGGTAAATGTATTTTGGTCCGAACCTCGGGTTTTGACCAAGCGGTTCCCGGGGTCGATTTTTTGACTTTTTGGAGAAAAATTTGGGAAATTTAATTTATGCAATATAATTGATTCCTTTAGCAATATTTGATATTATTGAATCATTTTTGATTAGATACGAGTGGTTTGTTGGTGAATTCTAGAGGAAAAGCTGTGATTGGGAATTAAGTGGCCTTCAGAGCGAGGTAAGTGTTCTGTCTAATCCTGACTTGAGGGAATTAGGAACCCCATACTATTTGTTATGTGAAATTCATGTGAGCGGCGTATATGTGAGGTGACGAGTACTTATGCACCGCCAATTTACTTGTTTTCTAGGTTTCTCCTATTTTTCTTATATTGTTTCTTTCCGATGCCTAATTGCTACGTATTTATACTAGTGTTGTTAAATTGATCGTTCTTATCATATTTACGAATTTTCTAGTGATAATTGAGAAGTTATTTCAAAGTTTAGATTGATATTGTGGAACCAAATGTTGAAGTAAGGCTTGTACTTGTTATTCTATCTTCCTATTGTTATTTGTGCATTGCATTATGGTAAGGGAGAGTGTTAATGCACGAAGGGTGACGCTGTGCCATATTGTGCGTGTTAATGAACGAAGGGTAATGCCGTGCCATATTGTGAGTGTTAATGTACGAAGAGTGATTCCGTGCCATATTGTGAGTGTAAAAGTACGAAGGGTGATGCCGTGCCATATTGTGAGTGTTAATACACGAAGGGTGATGCCGTGCCATGATATGAGAGTTAATGCACGAATGGTGATGCCATGCCGTTTCTATTGCTTTTTATGGTGAGGTTGAGAGTAAAAGCACGAAGGGTGATGCCGTGCATTTTTCCTTTACTGTATTCGTATTCCTGTTGATTTATAGTATACTTGTTGTTTCAGTTATCATTCTGCTGTAGTTCTTTATCTCGTATTTCCCCCAGCATGTTTCCACCTCCCGATATCTCCTGTCTAATTCTTCATTACTGTTATTTGTGTACATATTGTTAAACTGTACAAGTTGATTTGTAGGTGCCTTGCCTTAGCCTCTTCACTACTTCGTCGAGGTTAGGCTCGACACTTACCAGTATATAGGGTCAGTTGTACTGATACTGAACTCTGCACTTTCTGTGTAGATTTTGGTACTGGCTCGGGTTGATTGAGATTTTAGCTGTTGGACCCGCTATTCGGAGACTCAAGGTAGATCTGTCGGCGTTCACAGACATTGAAGTCCCCGTCTATCTTTTCTGTTTTACTGTTTCTTTCATTCAAACAGTTGTATTTATCTCAGACTATTTCTTGTAGTGAATTATAGAATGCTCGTGAATTGTGACTCCAGATCCGGTTGGTAGTAATTAAGGCGGTTTTTATATTATTTTGCACTTATTATATTTCATCTTAGCTAGTTATTGTTATTTACTGAATGGAAATAAGGGTTTGGTTTAATGATTCTCTAACGTTGGTTTGCCTAGCAAGTGAAATGTTAGGCGCCATCATGGTCCCGACGGTGGAAATTTCGGATCGTGACAAGTTGGTATCAGAGCACTAGGTTGCCTAGGTCTCACGATTCACGAGCAAGCTTAGTAGAGTCTGGAGGATCGGTACAGAGACGTCTGCGCTTATCTTCTGGAGGCTATGAAGTTTAGGAACAAATTTCACTTCTATTCTTCTCTGTCGTGCGATGTTGTTTTCTCAATATTGTTTGAACTCTTCTACTCTTATTCTTTCGCAGATGGCGAGAACACGCACCACTTCCTCAGCTGAGAAGCAGCCAGAGCCTCCAGTGGCAGCTCCTACGCAGGGCAGAGGTCGAGGCCGAGGCCGTGCTAGAGGCCGAGGTAGGGGAAAGGCTCGGCCTAGAGTCCGAGCAGCAGCCCTAGTCGTGGACCCTCAGATACAGCTTGATGAGGAGATCCCAGCCCAGGCTGTTCCTAAAGGGCCAGATTAGGTTCCGGAGGGGTTCATTGCCACCCCAGTACTTCAGGACGCTTTGGTCCGTTTGGTGGGCCTTATGGAGAGTATGGCCCAGACTAGCGCATTGCCCATGGCACTGGCAGTCGCTCAGGCTAGATGAGGAGCCCAGACTCCCACTACTCCCTCTCCGGAGAAGATAGCTCCCCAGTATTAGGCTCCAACAGCTCATCCAGTCAGAGTAGTTCAGCCAGTTGTTGCGCCACAGACCAGTGATGGGTCAGCTATGTTTTCTGAGGCTTTATGGAGATTGGACAGGTTTACCAAGCTCTTCCCAGTTCACTTCAGTGGTGCTCCTTCAGAGGATCCCCAGGAGTATCTCGACAACTGTCACAAGGTTCTACAGAGCATGGGTATAGTGGAGACAAATGGGGTCGATTTTGCTGCATTTCAGATGACTGGTTCCGCCAAGAAATGGTGGAGAGATTATTTGTTAACCACACCAGTTGGGTCGACTGCTCTTACTTGGGACCAGTTCTCTCAGCTCGTCATAGAGAAGTTTCTGCCTATCATATTGAGAGAGGAGCGTCGCCGCCAGTTTGAGCGTCTGCAGCATGGTAGTATGACTGTTACTCAGTATGAGACCCATTTTGTAGATTTGGCCCATCATGCTATTCTTCTGATTCCCACAGAGAGAGAGAGAGAGAGAGAGAGATAGAGAGAGAGAGAGAGAGAGAGAGAGAGAGAGAGCGGGTGAGGAGGTTTATTGATGGACTTGCTCAACCTATTATATTGCAGAAGGCTAAGGAAACTGGGAGTGAGATTTCTTTTCAGGCGGCTGCTAATGTCAACAGACGAGTCGAGATGGTTCTTACTCAGGGAGGTCAGGGGTCTGACAAGAGACCTCGTTATTCCGGTGAGTTTAGCAGTGCCTCATCTAGAGGCAGGGGTACTTTTGGTAGAGGCCATCCTCCCAGGCCGTTTCATTCCGCACTTCAGGCATGCCACGGTGCCTCAGGTGGTCGTGGTCCTCATATTCCTTATTTCGACCAGCTAGCCTACAGTGCATCACCAGCTCCTATTAGTGCACCTCCACTCCAGAGTTATCAGGGTGGTTATTCAGGTCGACATGGTCAGTTTCAGGGTCAGCAGTCACAGCAGTCGAGGTCATGTTATACTTGTGGTGATCCGAGGCATATTTCTAGATTTTGCCCTCGGGCAACGGGTAGCTCACAGTATCATAGTTCTCATGCCATAGTTCCGGCACCAGTTGCTGCACCACCTTTTCAGCTAGCCAGGGGCAGGGGTCAAGCAGCCAGAGGTAGAGGTCAGACTGTTAGAGGTGGAGGTCAGGCAGTTAGAGGTGGAGACTAGCCAGTTAGAGGTCGTCCCAGAGACATAGTTCAGGGTGGTAGGCCCCATCCCTGGTGTTATGCTTTCCCAGCCAGGCTTGAGGCTTAGTCTTCTGACGCTAGTATCATAGGTACTGTTTCAGTTTCCAGTAGAGATGCTTCAGTTCTATTTGATCCGGGATCTACTTACTCCTATGTGTCATCCTATTTTGCTTAATATTTGGTTGTGCCCCGTGCTTCTTTGAGTACTTCTGTGTGTGTCCACGCCAGTGGGAGATGCTATTATTGTAGATAATGTTTATCATTCGTGTATGGTCACTATTGAGAGTCTTGAGACTCGTGTAGATCTTCTACTTCTCGATATGGTTGATTTTGATGTCATTCTAGGTATAGATTGGCTGTCACCCTATCATGCTATATTAGATTGTCACGCCAAGACGATGACCTTAGCATTGCCGGGGTTGCCTCGATTAGAGTGGATAGGTACTCTTGTCCATTCTACTAGCAGGGTTATCTCTTATGTGAAGGCTCAGCATATGGTCGAGAAGGGGTGTCTAGCTTATTTGGCTTATGTCCGCGATTCTAGTGCGGAGGTTCCTTCCATGGATTTAGTACCAGTTGTTCGTGAGTTTCCAAAGGTGTTTCCTGCAGACCTGCCAGGGATGCCACCCGACAGGGATATTGATTTCTGTATTGATTTGGCCCCGGGCACTCAGCCCATTTCCATTCCTCCATACCGCATAGCGCCGCCAGAGTTGAAAGAATTGAAAGAACCGTTACAAGATTTGCTTGATAAGGGCTTTATTAGACCTAGTGTCTCGCCCTGGGGTACACCTGTATTGTTGCTGAAGAAGAATGATGGATCGATGAGGATGTGTACAGATTATCAGCAGTTGAACAAAGTCACCATCAAGAACAAGTACCCATTGCAGAGGATTGATGATTTGTTTGATCAGCTTCAGGGTGCCCAGGTCTTTTCGAAGATTGATTTGAGATTTGGATACCATCAGTTGAGGATTAGGGCATCCGATGTTCCTAAGACAACTTTTCAGACTTATCAATTCAACATGATGTGCCTCTATCCCATAGGTCTCCTTTAATACTCAAATATGTTATTCCTAAATACCGTTGGCGCACTTTAAAATCTTAAATCATTAGAAAAATTTTACGGGGCCTTACAGTTTTGACTTCGCAGGACCCAATAAAAAACGAAGTCTTTGCTAAACAATTTGAATGATTTATTCGAACACAACTAATCTTTTTCCTAAGGTGGCTCTTTTCATGACCGTAATTTGAGACCGATTGACTTGATTGGGTCTAAAGTAATATTTTATGGATTTAAAATGTGTAAGGACCTTACTTTTTATGCACGAACTCAGACGTCTCTGAGCCGTTTATACTTTGTGATCGAAACTCCAAAGGCTTCATATGTTAAGTTGCCCGTGACCTTTCGTGTTTAGGCCCTTCCTTGTAGGTTTGGTGCCTTCGGGATTTTGTAGCCCGATTTTCCCGATCTTACTGTTGGGTAACAGTCCTCGATTCGGGGTGACCTATAGTCTTAGCTGTCTTTTAGATGGTTGGCCACAGTATCGTGGATTCTTACTGTCTTTGGGGTTTTATGCCCCCGTTTAATGGTGGCCCGTGGGCCTAGAAGGTTTTGAATGCATCATTCATTCTAAGTGACGTAACGATAACATTGTTTGTACAAATGTGAACCCATGAATCATAGAAGGCAAATTTCTTTTTATTACTTGTAGTGTAAGTAATTGAAGATACAAAAGATATCCTCCATGGCGAGAATGAACTATAGAGGTACGGTTCATTCGACCGTTTGACCCTTACAATAAATTCTAATATTCAAGCCTTGACTTTCGATGTCGAATAGGAGTGCCTTCTAAATTTCTGAACTTAGGTCTTAGGTTCTAGACTTAGGGTATGATAGTCCCCTAGTACTCGAGGCTGAATTCTAAGGGCTCGAGTACTATTGATCCGATACATGCAACCCGCGGTCCACGGTCTTAGACCGATCTTCAAACTAGAGTAGCACGCTTACTATTGGCTTGTAAAAGCATTCCCGTGAAACCCACTTTGGGAAAAAAACGGTCGAAGAAAAAAAGAGTGCAACACATGCTTTCAGACCTAATCCTTGGACTAGACTTAGATTGAATACTTGCATGGGTTAGTTCAAAGCGAAAAAAACTTTAAAGAAATTTATGTATTCATACCTTAGTAGTAGTACCGCCTTAAGTGTGCCACATTCCAGTTGTTTGGTAGTGGTACACCATTTCCGGACTCAAGCTGGTATGAGACTTTCCCGGTTATACCGGTGACTCTATTCGGTCCCTCCCAGTTCTGGCCTAGTTTCTCTTCATTCGGGTTCTTGGTATGCACTGTGACTTTCCTCAATTCCAAGTCCCCGACTTGAAAGTGTCGAAGGTTTTCACTTCAGTTGTAATATCTTCCCATTCGCAGCTTTTTAGCTGCTAACCGGACTAGGGCGGCTTCTCACCTTTCGTCTGCTAAATATAAGCTTGTGGCCATGGACTCTTCGTTCGACGTCTCCATAGCATATCGGAACCTTAAGCTCGACTCTCCTACCTCTACCGGAATCAAAGCCTCTGCGTCGTAGACTACAGAGAATGGTCTTTCACTGGTACTTAGCCTCGAAGTTGTTCGATATGCCCATAGGACCTCGAGAAATATTTCTTTTCTACTTTCATTTTGAGCCGGTCAATCTTTTCTTCAGGTTTTATAGTATAGTTTTGTTTGTTGACTTCTCTTGATTGTTCACACTCAGGTGGTAAGGGGTCGATAAAATCTTCTTGATTTTGTGATCTTCAAAGAACTTATTGACCTTGTTGCCGATGAATTGTCTCTAGTTATCACACGTGATCTCTGTGGATATCCCGAACCAGCATATTATATGATCCTAGATGAAGTCGATGACCTCTTTTTTATAACTTTTTTGAATGCCTATGCTTCGTCCCACTTGGAGAAGTAATTGGCCATAAGCAAGATGTACTGGGCCTTACTGGTTGCCCATGGTAAATGAATTAAGATGTCCATTCCCCATTTCATGAATGGCCAAGGGAAAAGGATAGGGTGGAGCAGCTCCCCCGGTCGGTAGATCGTCGGGGCATGCCTTTGACATTCGTTAAAATTTTGAACAAAGTCTTCACATCCTTTTCCATCTCGTTCCAGTAATAATCATCCCTAATCAATTTTCGAACCAACGATTCTGCTCCTGAATGGTTTTCGCAAGTACCCTCATGGACTTTCCTTATCACGTAGTCGGTCTCCCTAGGCCCCAAGCATCTTGCTAATGGTCCGAAAAATGATCTTCGGAACAGTTTTCCTTCAACTAAGCTAAACCTGGCAGCCTCAGTTCGAAGGGCCCTTGATTCTTTTGGATCCGATGGCAATTTACCCTTCTGAAGGTAGTCTATGTATTGTTTTCTCCAATCATAAGTCAAACTTGTTAAGTTTACCTTGGCATGACCTTCCTCTATCACCGAGCTCATCAATTGCACCACCGTTCCCAAAATTGAATTCATCGGAGTCGACTGACGATCCTAGATTAGCCAATGCATCAGCCTCGTTATTATGATCCCGGGGCACATGTTGTAATTTGCATTCGATTAACTATGAATTGATACGTGGCGCCGATATTTTTTTAATCCAAATGACATCACGTTATAACAATAAGTGTCGAACTTAGTTATGAAAGAAGTCTTCTCTTAGTTGCCCTGGTCCATCTGTATTTGGTTGACCCGGAATATGCATCGAGAAAGCTAAGCATCTCATGCCCAACCATTGCATCGATCATTCGGTTGATGTTAGGCAAAGGAAATGAATCCTTCGGGCATGCCTTATTCAAGTCCTTATAATCTACACACATTCTAAGCTTGTTTTCTTTTTTAGGTACGACGACTACATTAGCTAGCCAATCGGGGTATTTAACCTCCCGAATAAACCTATTTTTAAGAGTTTAGATACCTCTTCTTTGATGAATGTGTGCTTGATTTCAGACTGTAGCCTCCTCTTTTGTTTGACCGAGTGGAATTTCGGATCCAAGCTCAATTTGTAAGTTGTTATCTCCGATGGGGTTCCTGTCATATCTAAGTAGGACCAGAAAAACAATCGGCATTAGATTTCAGAAAATTAATGAGTTTTTTCCTGAGCTCAGGGGTGGTTAATCCCGTGCCCAGATATACCTTTCTATCCAGCAGGTGCTCGATCAATATGACCTATTCAAGTTCCTCGATCGTTGACTTGGAGGCATCGGTATCATCAGGTTCTACAAAGGATCTCAGGACCCTGAAGTCATCTTCCTCATCCGCTGGGCGTTCCTCCTATTTTTCGGCCCGGTCGGGGTCAGGACCAGTGATTGCTATTTGGTGCCTTTCTCTTCGACCAGTCCCTCACTTTTTGATGTCGTGATTTTGGGCACCAGGTTCACTTCCTCGATAACGAACATCTCCTTTGTGGCCGGTTATTCCTCGTAGATCGTTTTGATTCCACTTGGGGTTGGAAACTTCAACGCTTGATGTAAGGTCGATGGTACTACCCTCATGTTGTGGACCCATGGTCTCCTGAACAAGGCATTGTATCTCATATCCCCCTCGATTACATAGAACATTATCTCCTAGGTGGTTCCGACTGTGTTGACGGTAGGGTGATTTCACTCTTTTTGTCTCGCATGCCATATTGAACCCGTTCGATACTCGAACTGCTGGTACAATCCGATCCAACAGCCCCAACTCGAGATATATTAATAAGTATAGATATTATCAGTACATCGTTGTGAGGTTGAATGACGCCCTCGGCGTACTCGTCGCTGAACGAGATGGATCCCTCCGGAACATAGTCTTATGTTTGTTTATCTATTATTATAGAAACTTTGGTGCATTTTATCACTGGCCCTTGTGGAACATCTACTCCGATGATCATGTTTATCACATGTTGAGGTTCTTCACTACTCGATTTGTTTGTTGGCGTCCCTGTTTTTGAATGGTTTTTAGCCCACTCACTTAGGAATTCCTGAAGATGTCCATTGTTGAATAGACGAGCCACTTCTTCCCTTAACTGTCTGCAAACCTCAGTTCTCTGATCGTGAGTACCATGATATTTACATATCAAATAGTGATCCCTCTGTGCGGTATCAGACTAGAGTGGCCTTAGCCAATTAATCTCCTTGATGAGACCGATGACTGACACTATACTCGCTGCATCTACGTTAATGTTTTATTCTGATAGTATCGGGGCATCTTTGCCCCCGGGCGATCTGTCAAAACCGTTTCTATTCACCAAAGCTCGGTTGCTTGGACCCTGGTCACTTTTCCTATCGTTCCTGGTCGGGTAGCAATTGGGTCAGTTTCCCCTTTTATCCGAGTTGTATAGTTGGTATCGATCTCAGGGTGGCCTCGACTCCTGATCCACAATTCGTTTAGACATGTCATTTGCTCTATTGGGATAAGCCGACCCTGAGGGAGCTCCTAGCAGGTCATCCTCGACTCTGATTTTGACTTGTACAAGTTGTGGACATCGGCCTACGTAACAGCAGGGTACTCTACCAAGTTTTGCTTCAATGGTTGAGAAGCAACCGAACTTTGGGTGTTGAGTCCTTGAGTAAATGCCTGAACGACCCAATCGGGGGCAGGTCCATCCGTTCCATCTGGAACCTCGACACGAACTCCCTAAGCTTCTTGTTGTCCCTTTGCTTGACTTTCAACAGGTCTGATTTCCTCGTCTCAACTTTGATAGCGCCGACATGGTCTTTAATGAAGGCATCTACAAGATTTATTAAATGAATCAATAGAATTTTGAGTTAAGTTATGATACCATATCATTTCTCCCTTAGATAAGGTTTCCCCATATTTCTTCAGCAACATCGACTCGATCTCGTCATTCTCTAGGTCGTTGCCTTTTATTGCACACGTGTAGGAGGTCACATGGTCGTTTGGATCCATGGTACCATTGTATTTGGGTATACCGAGCATGCAAAACCTTTTTGGAATTGGTTTTGGTGCCGCACTTGGGGGGAAAGTTTTCTGATTGAAGTTTTTGGAATCTGGTCCCTTCAATATCGGAGGCGCTCCCGGGATCTGATCGACCCTCGAATTGTAAGTTTTCACCCTTCTTGTCGTTCGCTTCTATCTTCTTCTCACTGGATTCCACCCGTTTTATTAGTGCTTCGAGCATTTTCATCACCTCAAAAGTTTTCTTGGGTCCGGATCTATCGGGTCCTATGACAATCTATTCCTCCCTCCGAGTATCCTCTCCAACCCGTTCGGGTTCAGCCGCGTTATGTGCGTCCTATTCCAACCATCTGAGCTTGTAACATCTCAAAAATCAAACGTAAGCTAACTCTATCACCTTTCCCTTCGGGTGCTTTGCGAGCGAGTGGCCGGGGTGCCGCGTGAATGCTGTTTTCGGGATCAGTCGGTAGGTTGATGTTGATAGAAACCTGTGAATTGGCATTGACTGGGTCAGCGATTGGAATACCATTAGGGTCGACAGGGGGCACACACTTGTTTGGTACCAAGTTATTATTTTCACTGTGGAGGCTTGACTTGGCGTCAACATTCAAGCGAGCAGATTGGGAATTTGACGTTTTAAATAATCCTGAAATGAAACAAAAAATAGAGTGTAAAATAGAGTGTGTTATAAAGATTCGTATTAAATTACCACTATTATCCTTAGCCACATGGTTGTCGCCAAAGTGTTTATACTTAAAACGAGTAACAATTAAATTTATATGCGATTTAAAGGATACGTGATTTAATTTAACATGAATGATCTAAGAACAACAAGTAATTAAATTAAAGAAAAAAAAACGATCAAATCAAATGTGATGAAATAATTAAGCCTGGCGTTAGGTTTGAATGCTAGAAATCGGTTTTGATCAAGCCCTCGAGATGGAGCTCGGTTGCAACTAAATAAATGAAGAGCTGAAGAGCACTTGAACAATTGATAAAAGACAAATGTAAACTTTATTTTGATATGCGTGCAATGAGTGAAAAAGTGAGAAGATTTTCCCAATTATATAGTAGGAGAGTTTCAACTCTAATACAAGTTTAAATAAGATAAAAATCCTTTTCTTCCCTTTTTTTCGGTAAAACACGATCCTTAGTTAATATCGGGCATGATCCGCGCTGTAATATCCGGTTGATGGCAAATATTTTGGCTCCTTGTTCGTCCTCTTTAACTGTTTTCACTTTAACCTCGATTCTTTGTTATGCTCCAGCTTGATTCTTTCCATGTTTGGCCATGCCCGATTCTCGGCATATCATTCGTCTCCCCGAGCTCCGATCTGTAGGCACTCTAGGCCTTACCCGAGCCAGTGTCGAATCACGTTGTCCTTCGTTTCTTCATTAGAAAATTAGGGGTAACTTTATCCCCGATTTTAATCGTACACAGAGGATAAAGAAACTTTTCTCGATATAAAATTATGCATTACTTAGTATATATGAATCTTGGTTTAATTTTCAAAATTAAACTCTTCATAAATAATACTTGGATAATTTCTACTAAAGTCTATTAGGGGCAGCTCAAGCACATATGTAGCCTGAAGACAGTTTAATGTGAGACCTAAACTTTTAAAAGGAAGTTATAATATATATTTTTATTTGAAGTCTATTCTTCTAGCTTTTTTACATGCAAAGTTGTTAATAATTTTTTTATATAAAAAAATAATTTCCAGTAATAATTCTCAATTGAAAATATAGTCAAGCCATTTAGCATTTATTGAGATATTGTTGATCTTAGGTAAGATTTATTAATTTTAATTTCGAAAAGTACTAAATATATTTTTTAAAAATCTATCCACATATTATTTATAAAAGATGGGTCCCCAAATTTGGGGACTAAGGCAGAAGCCTTAATGGTGATAACGTTAGAGCTGACCTTGAGTCTATGTATTCGT
The DNA here is from genome assembly GCF_000390325.3 of Nicotiana tomentosiformis. Lineage (NCBI taxonomy): Eukaryota > Viridiplantae > Streptophyta > Magnoliopsida > Solanales > Solanaceae > Nicotiana > Nicotiana tomentosiformis. The sequence continues at coordinate 40,918,533 of NC_090816.1, read as the reverse complement.
TATATAGGACAAACAATAGATAAGAGTACGTATACATGTGATATGTAAATAAGCGTATTTGAAGTCTAAAATGAGTTTAAAGTAGACCGTCCCTAATAACGCAGGATCAATTATTACTCATCGTGTAGTGATCTATACACTATTATTCACCACATGACAACAATAGGTTCATTTCTTTTATCATAATCCTTGGTATAGGGGCCGATCTACATATATCCCAATGGGTGCTTGAGCACCCATTTACTTTTTCTATTCGAGTTCTATATATTTAAATAGGTTATTGGTAATAGTATAAAAATAAAACACTCAGTATCCATAAATTCATGGGTGCTTTGGTTTTATGGTGGATAAAGGTATTAGTCCAAAAACAGTGATGTGAGTCCAGAACCAAAATAACTCATAAAATCTCTTAAAGAACCATTATAATGTGAAAGTAACAAAAGAACATATAGTGGATTATATACGCTTGACCGAATATCCCAGCTTAACGGACATTCTGTCATATTTGACTAATATAGAGCATGCTTATCATGCGCTATATAAGTCCTTTTTTCATAAACCTGCCAAGGCAGACCATCTCTCGTTTTGCACATCTTCTTTAACTTCTCTTCCATTTTTCTCTCTTCTTTAACTTCCTTTTTTAGATTAACTATGTCGCAGGTGTTACAAAGTTCAGTGACATTCAAAGACGCTTATATTTGCTATTGTAGATAATACTATAGGTTGAAGACCTCAACAAGAGATAAAAACCGATCGAAGATTTTGGTGTTGTAAACTTTCAAAAGTAAGTAAATTTTATTTTTTAAAATATATATAGGATATATAGTTTTATTTAATCGCAAATAATTATTTGTTATATGTTGTAAGATAATGAGCCGTGCAACTATTTACGTGGCATGATTGACCAGCGAAAAATCAAACTAGCATGACGTTGTCACGGTTGAGGAGGCCCACGATTGGTGCTGATATAGCAAACTCATAAGATAATATGAATTTCGAACTACAATTTAGGCTAAAAAAAGTCGAAAAAGACCAGGATCTTCTTAGAACGTTATTGAATGAAAAGGAATAAAGAAGAGAACACTTGTAATGGAGATTAAATTATGGATAAAAATAGAAATTAAGTTCTCACCAAAAAAGAAAGGATTTTGTAAAAATGGATACAACACTAAGAAACTAATAGAGTTTGTAGAATACCATCTCTTGTAGTAACAAAATCAACTAGCAGAGCCGATTCGGGGAATTCATCGAATGATGTAGCTTTTGTTAGTATTTTGTATTCGAAACTAGACAATCAGAAAAGTAAAAAAAATGTTAGTTCAATGAAGCAAAATATAAATAATTTTCGAGCCCATAAGTTGCTTGTGTGTCCTTAAGAAATTTAATCCCCTCACTGTTGCCCAATGTTATGGATTACTTCCTCCCAAGAAAGAACGAAAAAATTATTTTGTAATACAGGCAATCGAAATTACAGAATTTCAACAAACTCAACAAAAAAGAGCAAATCACACTGGAGACTTGTATGTTTATTTTGAAAAGAAAAAAACAGTGCAACCATGTAGAGAAGAAAGGAGAAGTTTTCAGATTTTTCTGTGCGTGAATCGAAACCTCTAAATTTATAGACAATGAAAATATGAGATAAATATGTGCTATCTAAAAGGTGACTCTTCCGTTTGTCGTTCACTCTTTAGAAAAAAAATTCAATTTTTTTAAGAGATAAGGGCCGAGGCAATCACATCATCACAACATCACCGAAATAGTTGACCATTGAATGTCCGCATTCAAAACAATCATCAGTCGATATACACCAATTCTTGAAAACAAAATGGGTTTCATATATCTGTCGACATTGTTTACCGAAAAAATCGGATAACGTTAGATTTTGTATATGATTCTAAGGATATGCGATATAATTTGATATAAATCGTGTAGAGAAATAGAAATACATAAATTCTTAGCTTATGAGAATGCAAATATTGGGGAATGAGAATGAATGAGATAAAGCAAAGTAACACAAAGGGATTTCTTTCAATCTGAAAAGTGAGTTTTTATCTCTGCCTTTAGCTTACAAGGATTCCCCTTTTTATAGAAGATGGTCATTACAAAAAAATAATAAAATAAAGCATTTAGTGGAAGGCCCATGATGACTTGTCTCTTCCTTGATTCCTGCCAAGATTCTCTCTCTTGGTGCGGTTGCAACGGCTTTTGTCTGTGGGCTCGATACTGGCTTGAACTCGTTATTGGGTCGGTCTTTCGGTCTTGGCTCGAGTTCGACCTTCGAGATGGGCGTCGCGTATTTCCGACCTCGAAGCAGTGCCTTGCGGATCGATTCGGTCATGGGCTCAATAGAGCTATCGAGCCAACTCCTTGAGCGATCTCCGGGCTCGAGGCTCGTTAATACCGAATTCGGAGCTAACTCCCAAAATTTCATTTCGACTCATTCCGACTTTTTAATACTCAAACTCGATCGAACATAGGAATACCGAAATCTATTTTGACCATATACAGATAGTCCCCTCGTTTCTCATGAAGGATGCGGTGAGAATCGATGTGATTTTTGGTGGTTCGATCGGGTCATAAGCTAACGTTTTCACAGGGAACGATTATGACGTATGTGATAGCTGTCCTATTGATTTAGCCTTTCAAGGTATTTAATGCTTGTCAGATGGCGGTCGGCCACTTATGATATTGAACCGTCACGACGCGAGCCTATAAATAGCTTTTCCATCTATCATTTACTTCTTTCATGCGTTCATTCCCCCAAATTTTCTCATTTTCTCTTCCTTTCTTGTTGCTAACAGAATTTTGGTATCGTCAATCTTTTTTATTTCCTTTATCTTTCTTCCTCCCATATCAATGGCCAAGACTTCTAAAACTGTGCCTTAGAAGGAGAAAGCTTCTTCTTCACGGTCGTCCGGCGACAAAGCGCCGGTGGAGCCGTCCACTTATGACTATATTTCCGGCCCGTGTACTCTAAAGATCGATTTTAAGATTGAGAATCCTTCGTCCGTCCCGGGTCGATGCGAGCATGTGTCGAAGTATATGTGCTATATAACGAAGGGTTATCTCGAGGCTGTTAGAAAAGACTGCAACTGGGGTTCCGAGGTTATGTTGCTAATTCCATCCCGCGAAGAGAGCATCATCACCCATGTGGAGGGGTTTTTAAGTGTTTACACTTATCCCTTCACATTGGGTCCGGTCGACCCGGTGATCATCGATTTTTGTAAGAGATATCAGGTCACCCTTGGTCAGATTCATCCCTCTCTGTGGCGTATAGTAATCCTACTTCGCTTCATCTCCACCAAAGCCTGGGGCTGGATTTTACCCTGAACCACCTCATACGGTTGTATCGGCCTCGAATCTTTCGAGGATTAATCATACTTAATCATCGGGCATTGAAGGCTTTGATGTCGAGCATCGATGAAGACAAGGATCGGGGTTGGATGGGGCATTACATTCAGGTGAGAACCCGTGACCTTATTCCGGAAGAGAAGATATCGTTCCCCGTGGAATGGAATTTCGATCATAAGTTGTTCTCATAAGACGTTGCCTTTTGTATCCCCTTTTTTTTAAATGTTTCTTCCCGATATACAGCTGCCCCTTGGATGCCACAAGCGGTGCCCAACCTTGAGGATTGGGTTTGGAAGTTAGCCTCGACTTCCTCTTATGCCGAACGCGCTTGGCGTGATTTAGCTAATGGCAGATAGGAAGCCAAGAACCATGGTAAGGTTTTACTTCTCGTTTCCTTCGAAGCGCTCTTTGTACTCCATTCGTTACCGATTTCCTTTTATGCAGGCGTAACCAAGGACACCGCTTTGAGGCCTTTGAGCGGTGAAGAAGGAAACGAGTGCCCGGTCCCTAAATTGGGGAAAGACAAAAAGCGCAAATCTGCCTCTCGATTAGAGGGCCCCAAGCCCAAACTCGAAGGGTGATGAGGAAAACTATTTCCCTTTCGATTGACTCGGTCCAACGACTGAGAGAATAGGAAGAAGGAGAGGAAGAAGAAGAGGAAGAAGGAGGTTCCTTGGCTTTGGTGTCCCGATCTGCCAGAGCTATCGAGGTCATCGAAGCTCCTGAACCGATGGCAGCTATACCGGTCGAGGTTGACTCCGGGATCCCGAGTCCTGATCGGAACGCCTCGAGTGATTCACTTGGGACTATGACAGTGGTTTATTCGCCTTCTCTTCCCATTATTTCCGAGGAGGCATCAAAGGAAGCTCGAGAATTGAAGACCCCCGATATGGGCGGAGGCTCTAGTGCAGGGGATCCCTTCCGGGATTGCTTTACCGGAGTCGGTGATGCTTCCGACATCGGGGACGCTTCTCTTCTACTGGAAGAGGCCCAACGTTTCATTACTCGGGTAATAATTTTACTATACTTGGTTTCTTTGTTCTTTTCCGAGTTTGACTCGTGTTCTTTCCCTACTATGCAAGCCATTAGTAGATTTCGGGTCAACCTTAGCGAGTGTGAGGTCGAGCTTCAAAAGGTCTCAGGGGAGAGAGACGCCTTGAGGCTTCTTTGCAACCACAAGGACGAGGCTATAAAGGACCTCAAAGCGGATTTGGCTAAGGCTTGTGAAGAAGAGGCCGAGCTTGACAAACAGGTGAGCCTCGTTATGTTAAAGTATGGTTTTGACTCGACTGTGGAAGTTAACCCTTCGTTGTCTCAGCTGCAGTAAAAGGTTGAAAAGATCGGATCACTTCGGGAAGAAGTTGATCAAATCAAAGCTGAATGTAATCGGTGGAAGGAGACTATCAATCGCCTGGCTGCGGAAAAAGAGACCATTTTGACCAACTTACTATCGGCCAATGTCCAGCTTCGAAATGTTAAGCAAAAGGGTTCGGCTCAAGCGAAGAAGATCGAGGAGCTTGAAGCCCAGCTTGCTGAGGCCAAGGCCGAGGTTGAGTCGTCAAAAATCTTAGCGGATAAGTCCATTGCCGTGTATCGGACTGATGCCGAGGCTGCTCAGATGGAGGCACGAGAGGCGGCGGATACTGCCGACACTCGAGCACATTGGATTGCTGAACTTGCTAAATGTAGGTCTCGGAGGAAGACCCTCGAGGAGATACATGTTCAGGGTTTTGACCTTACCGAAAAAATAAAAAAGGTCAAAGAGCTCGAGGCTGAAGCTAAAGCCTTGGCTTCTGATGGCGATGATGATGACGATGACGATAGCAAGAGCGAATCCGAGTATGAGGGAGAGCCTGACAGAGAAGCAAACGTCCCTGAGGATGATTAGGAAGCATAGTTCATAATGTTTGTATTCAATCATGTATAAATTTTTGTATATAGACAACTTTGGCCGATTTGTGAAGACTTGATGCATGCCTTATAAATATTTTCACAAGGATCTTAACAATTCAATCAAATTTGGACTTTGTAGTCTCTATTATTGATTTGTTCGAAGTGACGTATCCCTTGGGCTTATTAGTTGAGTTAATGATTCGAACTTGAAGGAATATAACCCGTAGGCGTAATAGTCGAGTGAGTGTTTTGCTTAAACTCGAAGTGAAAGTAGCCCGTAGATTTTTAATCATCGAGGGAATGATTCGAACTCGATGCAATGTAGCCCGTAGGCATAATGGTCGAAGTAGCCCGTAGGCTTAGTGGTCGAGTGAGTGCTTGTTCGAACTCAAAAAAAGTAGCCCGTAGGCTTAGTAGTCGAGTGAATAATTCGAACTCGATGCAATGTAGCCCGTAGGCGTAATGGTCGAAGTAGCACATAGGCTTAGTGGTCGAGTGAGTGCTTGCTCGAACTCAAAAAAGGTAGCCTGTAGGCTTAGCAGTCGAGTGAATGATTCGAACTCGATGCAATGTAGCCCGTAGGCGTAATGGTCGAAGTAGCCCGTAGGCTTAGTGGTCGAGTGAGTGCTTCCTCGAACTCAAAAAAGTAACCCGTAGGCTTAGCAGTCGAGTGAATGATTCGAACTCGATGCAATGTAGCCCATAGGCGTAATGGTCGAAGTAGCCCGTAGGCTTAGTGGTAGAGTGAGTGCTTGCTAGAACTCAAAAAAAGTAGCCCGTAGGCTTTGCAGTCGAGTGAATGATTCAAATTCGATGCAATGTAGCCCATAGGCGTAATGGTAGAAGTAGCCCGTAGGCTTAGTGGTCGAGTGAGTGCTTGTTTGAACTCGAAAAAAGTAGCCCGTAGACTTTGCAGTCGAATGAATGATTCAAACTCGATGCAATGTAGCCCGTAGGCGTAATTGGTCGAATTTAACTTGGTTCTGTTTGTATAATAAATCTCCAAATAGAGAAATTTTCCTTGGATATAAGATGCCGATAAAGAAGAGAACTTTCTTCGCACGTTATTATACATATGTTCATTTTCTGCGCCTGGGCCATTCTATATGAGCATGGTTCGTTTCGACCATTTGGCTCTTACAATTTTTCCTGTTGGGACCCTTACAATGGCGGAGCTTAGTTCTTCGATTATAATATCTTTTGATTCGCTGCTTTTGGGCGGCCAATTGGACGAGAGCAGCTTCTTGTCTTTCGTCCGATAGATCGAGGCTGGTATTCATAGCCTCATTATTAGATTCTTCCATCGCGAATCGAAATCTGGCACTAGGTACACCAACTTCGACTGCCATCAATGCTTCAGACCCATATACTAAGGAGAAAGGGGTCGCCCCCGTACTGGATTTTGACGTCGTCCGATATGCCCAAAGGACTTCGGGCAGGATTTCTCTCTATTTTCCTTTAGCGTAGTTCAACCTCTTTTTTAGGTTTTGAATGATGGTTTTGTTCGTTGATTCGGCCTGTCCACTCCCACTAGGGTGGTATGGCATCGATAGTATCCTTTTTATTTTGTGGTCCTCGAGGAATCTCGTTACTTTGCTGCCAATGAATTGTTTTTTATTGTCGTATACTATTTCGGTGGGTATCCCGAATCGGCATATGATATTATCCCAAATAAAGTCTATAACTTTCTTTTCTCTTATTTTGTCGAACGCCTGCACTTCAACCCATTTAGAAAAATAGTTAGTCATAAATAAAATGAATTTGGCTTTACCTGGGGTCGATGGCAGAGGGCTGACGATATCCATTCCCCATTTCATGAACGGCCATGGGGATAGGACTGAGTGGAGTTGCTCTCCGAGTTGATGGATCATTGGTGCAAACCTTTGACATTTGTCACATTTACAAACGAATTCCTTTGCATTTTTGCCCATATCGATCCAATAATACCCTGCTCTGATTATTTTTCCAACTAAAGTATCGGCACCGGAATGATTCCCGCAAGTGCCCTCGTGCACTTCCCGTAGGATATAATAGGTATCTCCCGGACCCAAGCATACTGCCAACGGCCCATCGAATGTTCTTCGGTACATCGTTTCGTCCAAAGCCAAAGTGAATCGAGCAGCTTTAGTCCGTAGGGTTCTAGAATCTTTAGGGTCCGATGGGAGCTTTCCGCTCTTTAAGTATTCAATATACTTGTTTCTCTAATCCCTGGTTAAGCTTGTAGAATTTATCTCTGCGTGACCCTCTTCTATTACCGATCTCAAAAGTTGAACAACATTCCCCGAGCCCAAGTCGTCTACCTCGACCGACGATCCCAAATTCGCAAGCGCATCGGCCTCATTATTCTGTTCTCGTGGAACATGCCGTAAAGTCCATTGTTTGAAATGGTGCAAAGTGAAAAGCAGTTTGTCTAAATACCTTTGCATTCTACCTTCTCGAACTTCGAAGGTTTTGTTTACTTGACTCACCACCAGCAAAGAGTCACAATTGGCTTCAATGACTTCCGCTCCCAAGTTTCTAGCTAGCTCGAGACCTGCAATCATGGCTTCATACTCGGCCTTGTTGTTAGTCAACCTGATAGTTTTAATAGATTGCCTAATAATATTACCCGAGGGTGGTTTCAAAACTATGCCCAGCCCGGACCCTTTCACGTTCGAAGCCCCGTCCGTAAAAAGGATCCATACCCCCGATGATGTACCTGATTTCAACAGGAGTTCTTTTTCGATTTCGGGTACGAGGATTGGCATGAAATCGGCCACAAAGTCTGCTAAAATTTGAGACTTAATGGCCATACGGGGTTGATATTCGATATCGTACCCACTGAGTTCGATGGCCCATTTGGCTAGTCGGCCTGATAACTCAGGTTTGTGCAAAATATTACGAAGCGGGTAAGGGGTCAATACGCATATGGGATGGCATTGAAAGTACGGTTGTAACTTTCTAGAGGCACTTATCAGTGTAAGTGCCAATTTTTCTAGGAGTGGATACCTAGTTTTCGCTTCTCCTAAGGTTCGACTCATATAATAAACGGGGAATTACGTACCTTGCTCTTCTCGAACTAGGACACCGCTTACGGCGATTTCCGATATTGCCAAGTACAAACAAAGTTTTTCTTCTATTTTTGGAGTGTGAAGTAGTGGTGGGCTTGACAGATATCATTTTAGCTCCTCTAATGCTTGTTGGCACTCCGGGATCCAAGAAAAATCGTTCTTCTTTTTGAGTAGAGAGAAAAATTTATGACTTCGATCAGATGATCTTGATATGAACCGGCCTAAGGCTGCAATCCGACCCGTTAGCCTTTGTACGGCTTTCACGCTGTCCACAATGACGATGTCTTTGATGGCCTTGATTTTATCGGGGTTAATCTATATTCCCCGATGTGACACCATGAAGCCGAGGAACTTGCCTGAACCGACCCCGAAAGCACATTTTTCGGGGTTGAGCTTCATGTTGTATTTCCTCAAAATTTTGAAAGTTTCCTGCAAATGGGTCAAATGATCCTCTGCGCGTAGGGATTTAACTAGCATGTCATCAATATAAACTTCCATTGATTTTTCTATTTGTTCTTCGAACATTTTATTTACCAGGCGTTGGTAAGTAGCCCATGTATTCTTTAGCCCGAAGGGCATCACATTATAATAATATGTTCCATATTTGGTGACAAATAAAGTTTTTTCCTGGTCCTCCGGGTTCATCTGGATCTGATTATACCCGGAATAGGCATCGAGAAAAGTTAGGATCTCGCGGCTGACCGTGGCATGGATCATGCAATCGATGTTGGGCAGCGGAAAGGAATCTTTGGGGCATGCTTTGTTCAAATCTTTATGTCCACACACATTCTAAGTTTGTTCCCTTTCTAGGCACTACAACTACGTTGGCTAACCATTCGGGGTATTTCACTTCCCGAATGGACCCTACTTTGAGAAGCTTGGTTACCTCGTCCTTTATGAATGCGTGCTTTCCCTCAGACTGGAGTCTTCTCTTTTGCTTCACCGGTCTGAACCTGGGGTCCAAGCTTAGCCGATGCGTCGTTATATCCGGTGGGATCCTTGTTATATCTAAATGGGACCAGGCAATACAATCGCTGTTATCGATAAGAAATTGAATGAGTTTCTTCCTGAGTTCGGGGCTCAACCCCGTTCCCATGTATACCTTTCGCTCGGGCCAGTGCTCGATTAATACGACTTGCTCTAATTCCTCGACTGTTGATTTGGTGGCGTCAAATTCATTGGGAATCATCAAAGATGTAGGAACCCTTTGATCATCATCCTCTTCGATCTTCTGGTTATCTGGCTGGGTCGAAGCCGATATCTGTGATTGCTATTTGGTGTCCCGTTCTCCTTCTGAGCCCGATCCCTTTATCGGCGAAGGTGAGAATATTGGTTTAGCTTCCTTGACGGCGAACATTTCCTTCGCGGCTGGTTGCTCTCCGTACACTGTTTTGACACCTCTCGATGTCGGGAATTTGAGGCCTGGTGTAGGGTCGAAGTACAACTCTCATGTTGTGGATCCATGGCCTTCCGAAAAGGGCGTTGTATCTCATATCGCCTTCGATCACGTGAAACTTTGTTTACTGGATGGTTCCGGCCACATTTATTGGCAGGATTATCTCGCCTTTGGTGGTTTCACATGCCATATGGAACCCGTTTAGAACCAGAGTTGCGGGTACGATCTGGTCCTGCAGGCCAAGCTATTCTACGACCTTCAATCGGATGATGTTGGTCGAGCTACCTGGATCGATCAACACACACTTAATTTTAATTTTATTCATGAGTACGGATATTACTAGTGCGTCCTTATGAGGTTGGATGACCCCTTCTGCATCTTCATCATTGAAGGACAAAGTCCCCATGGGTGCATAATCTTGAGTCCGAGATCGCTTTTCCCTCACAACTGATGTTTTAGTGCATTTAAGCACCGGTCCCTGAGGGGTATTGATGCCGCCGATGATCATATGAATGACGTGCTGTGGTTCTTCTTGCTCGTTTTGCTTGCTGGAATCCCTGTTTTTAAGATGGTTCTTCGCCCTATCACTCAGAAATTCCCGAAGGTGCCCTTTGTTAAATAAGCGGGCTATTCCTCTCTTAGTTGCCTACGATCTTCCGTTTTGTGGCCATGGGTACCATGATATTCGCACGTTTGATTGGGATTTCTTTGGGCAGGATCAGTCTGCATGGGTCGAGGCCATTTAGTGTCTTTGATGCGTCCGATAGCCGACACGATAGCGGATGTACCAATGCTGAAGTTATATTCTGATAGTCGAGGTGCTTCTAAAGGATCAGCATATTTATCAAAGCCGCTCTTACTCATAAGTCCCCGAGAATTTTTCCCTTGATCAATCCTTCGATTGTTTCGAACTGTATTGCGTGCTGAACCGTTGTTCACCCGATCTGCGACGTACGGTCGATATCGGTCTCTGTTCGACCTTTGTTCTCTGTCGATCTCCTTTTGATTTTAGTTGTCCTGTTCCGATGCTCGGGTCCACACGAAGCTCCCAACTGATCATCCTTGACCCTAATTTTCGATTGGTATCGGTTGTGTACATCAGCCCACGTTATCGCTGGATACTCGATCAAATTTTGTTTCAGCCGATGTGATGCTGTTGAACTTAGCTTGTTCAACCCTTGGGTGAAAGCTTGTATGGACCAATCATCTATGACCGGTGGTAATTCTATGCGTTCCATTTGAAATCGAGATACGAATTCCCTTAGCATTTCATTTCCCCTTTGCTTTACTTTGAAGAGGTCAGATTTTCTTGTTGCAACCTTTATGGCACCAGCATGTGCCTTTACGAACGAATCTGCTAACATGGCAAAAGAATCGATGGAATTTGGAGGCAAATTATGATACCAGATCATCGCTCCCTTCGAGAGGGTCTCCCCGAACCTTTTCAACAACACGGATTCGATCTCATCGTCCTCCAAATCCTTACCTTTGATGGCACATGTGTAAAAGGTGACATGTTTGTTAGGATCGGTGGTACCGTTATATTTGGGAATTTCGGGTATACGGAATTTTTTGGGGATTGGTTTCGGTGCCGCACTCGAGGGAAAAGGCTTTTGTATGAATTTTTTCGAATCAAGCCCTTTTATTATTGGTGGAGCCCCCGGGATTTGATCGACCCAGGCATTGTATGTTTTCACCTTCTTGTTGTTGGCTTCGACTCGTTTTGTGAGTTCCTCGAGCAATTTAGTAATTCCGGGAGTAGTCCCCGATTCTTGCTCGTTTGATTTCACTATGGCGGGCTCTATTCTGGGGGTGATTTCTGGAAGTGGACTGGGAACCGGCCTTCTTTGTGCGCGAGTTTGGCTCTGTAACTGAGCTATCGCTACTTGTTGGGCTTGTAGCATATTGAAGATCATACGTAAGCTGGCCCCGGTTTCT